>NW_011504254.1:908-6576 GCF_000495115.2 Populus euphratica
CATACTGTATGGTATAACCGACACTTGAGCTATGAAAGGAACTTGATTTGTTGTTAATATAAGTTATAATCATGAATGCTTGACGAGATTTACAAGTATTAGCATTAATCGAATAAGATGACTAATGTAATCATGTTAACAATCTATAATCAGATTGGAACCTCCTTTGTGTGTGGTTTTCAATTGACTAATAAGAGTTTATACTATACTTGTTTGACATACCATTAGTGGATCCTCTGACCTTTACATTTGTTATTATTATTGTTTAATCTTTTCTATAGTATTCCATCTTAAAGTTTTCTTCTTCTTCTCTTTCTTTTTCTTTATTATTATTGTTGTTGTTGTTGTTGTATTATTGTTATTTATAATTTGTACAATTAACCTCCCTGTGGTTCGACCCTAGTCTTGCTAGGTTATTTATTACTTTGATACTCCTGCACTTGGGAGAAGACATCAATCTTTTAGTCCTGTCAACAACCCTCATTACCAGTGATCCTAATATGAATCGTATTAACCAGAGTTAACCTCATGTTTTATTGCTAACTATCCAACATGGATATCATTAGCTAAAATTAATCTTTAATGGTTATCAGCTATCCAATATTCATGTTATTAGACAAAGTTAATCTCATCATTCATTCCTAATCATCCAACATGGATATCATTAGCTAAAATTAATCTTTAATGGTTATCAGCTATCCAATATTCATGTTATTAGACAAAGTTAATCTCATCATTCATTCCTAATCATCCAACATGGATATCATTAGCTAAAATTAATCTTTAATGCTTATCAGCTATCCAATATTGATGCAATTAGACAAAGCTAATCTCATCATTCATTCCTAATCATCCAACATGGATACCATTAGCTGAATCTAATCTCATAAATCATTCTTGGTTATCCAATATGGATATCATTCGTCGAAGCTAATCTTACTAATGAATTCTAGTTATTCAATATGAATGCCATTAGTTGAAGCTAATCATATCATTTAATCCTAGTTATCCAATATGGATATCACTAGCCAAAACTAATCACATAATTATTCATTGTGTTTCTTGAGTAATTTTAATATATAGAAATCAGGTAGCAACATTATGTATAAATAATTTGAGGATTTAATAATAATTAGTTAAAAGGTGGAAACCACTTATTCGTCCATCTTGCAGTATGTTCTCGCCTGATTAAAAATCTAATCTTGCTCGTACCTCCTAATATATAAAATGACCATTATTCAATATATTTTATTTAGGTAATGTCAAAGACCATTGTACACATATATATTCATTTAAACATCTCTCATGTTTGTATAATTGTACAATGATAATATTATAACAAGACATTCATCCCTAATTTTGATGATGGCTATGTATATAAATTATATCATTATGATACTAAAATTATCAACAAAATTGAGTCATTTTGAAACTAAAAATCATTAGCAAAAACTAAGTCATTCTAACATTGAAAATCATCAACAAAAAACCAAGGTATTTTGACACTGAAAATCATTAATGAAAATAAAGTAATTTTGACATTGAAAATTATCAATGAAAACTAAGTCATTATGACGTTTCTTTTTTCTAAATTCATGCATACGATCAATACCAAGTTTTCCTCTTAGTGACCAAACTTCAACTTAGTTTTGGATATAGACTATAATTAAATTCACTTTCAAAGTTTATCAAGAAAGGGAAACGTGTAATGTTTATATTACATGACAATATCTAACATTCATCGAGCATTTTTAAAGAGGAACCATCATTTATTATTATCTTCATGAGGGTCTTTCTTTCCTATTCTCTCTTAAGGTGGCAAAAGCCTATGCCATTCCTCTAACAAACATATTTTTATGTTCTTCATGAGGCAACATCAAAATCTCATTCACTATCATATGACATTAGTGTTCTTCATATTCCAATTATGAAGTACTACTAAACATGTTCAAGGATGATATTGTTTTCTATAACCTCATGAAGTTCCTTACAATATTATTAAGAAGTACCAATCAAGTTCAACATGTACATTCTCAAAGATTCTCCCATCTAAATTTTTGTAGGCCAAAATATAGGTATTAACAATTTTTACATCATTTCTAATGTCAGAACCTTTAATCAACAATAAATTCCAAGTAAAGATTAAAACTTGATTAGTCCTAGCTAATTCAATCCACCCATTCCTGAACATTGTTTGGTGTTTTAATCGTAACTAATGTTTTAGAACTCCTTTTTAAGCGTGGTTTATCTCTATAGAAAGCTAATAAATAGGGATGCAACTTTTATAAAGGACATAACACCTAGATTTTCAATCTACATGTCTAAGATCACTCATTATAGTAGCATAAGAAATTTGATTAGTATTATGTCAATCCAAACCTTTACTCAGTGTTTCTCTCATATATGGAGTTATACAGCTCTAAATAAGTCGATAATAGTTCTAGTTGAAAGATAATATCTAAACCTATATGACACTACTAAAACATTAATATCTTCTCCCAAGTGTAGGAGTGTCAAAGTAATAAATAACCCAGCAAAACCAGGGTTGAACCACAAGGAGGTTAATTGTACAAATTATAAATAACAATAATACAACAAAAACAATAACAACAATAACAACAATAACAATAACAACAACAAAAGTATTAAAGAGTGAACAAGATAGCAAATATAAAACATGTTAGTATCAAACATTAAAGTCCATATTAAGTTTACATTATACTTATTCTTACACCATTAGTGTAACCTTTTCACCTTGACATAATTAACTTAGCTAGACATAATGAAAGAAAGCAAAATAGATAAACAAAATAAGAACATAAAAGTTAACTAAGTAAAGGAAAGGAAATGAAAGGCATAAACTTAATATTAATGAAAACAAAGCATAAAAAATACAAAGAGAGAAAGGAAGAGCATGATCTTGATCTGAACACCAAGATGCCTAAATGCATGGCAAATGCCTCCTTTTATAGGCCAAAATTGGGAACTATTGATTTGATGACTAATTGATAAGTGGGTGACCAACTTTTGACTTGGTGACAATCCTTATCTTCTCTTGTCTGCCCAAAACGTCATTGATAACGTCAAAATTGGAGCCAGTTGCAAACATGAAAGTTGTAGGCAATTGTCTCAGCTTTCTTGTGTAAAAACTTCAGCTCATTTGGACTTCTAGAACTCCAGATATGGCCAAAATACCGAACAGTGCTCGGGCTGGAAGACAGATTCGGGCTTCTTTGTTGTTGCTATAATTTGGACTTGATAATGGCCTTTTTAGATCTTGGGCTCCATATGAAAGTTGTAGGCCTATGTCTTACCTTTCCATCCATATAAATTGGACCTAAATCTGAGATCTGTAGCTCCAGATATGACCCAATTACCGAACAGTGTTCCGGTTTGGATTGCACCGACATCTCTTTTCTAAGTTTGGCCATCTCTTTGCCTTTGCAATTTAAGTTCTTAAAGTCATCAATTAATCCTTTCATTTATGTGATAGGCCTGCATTTAAAATGAATATTTACCATAAATTAAAGGTATCTTATATTATTAGATATATTTATTATAAAACATGCTTTAGTTAAGGAGTTATTGATACTTCAAGTGCAAAATGATGATATAAAACCTTGATAAAAATACACTTTTAAGTATCAATTACTATAATTGTTGTACCTACACCAACTCCAAATTATATAGTTTTAAGGCTCAAATTAACAATTATAGTAGCATTGAAAATCAATCCTATACCATGTCGATCTGGACCTTTACTTAGTGTTTTTATCATATTTGGAGTTATACAATTCCAAATAAGTCAGACTTATTCCATGTAAAACAAAAAATCCATATTGACAATATTTATAAGGACACCAACTTTAAATTATGTTGTTTTTGAGTTGTATTTTCGACTACATATTGGCTAGTAAGATTTTTAGAATTTTAATTACACAAGATATAAATTTGACAAGCATACTAAGTGTTTTTATGCATCACAACATCCTTTATCATTACTTTATGTTCAAAGAAACTCTCATTTCCTACACATTTTCAAGAACCTTAGAATCACAACATTGAGAGTTTTTCAATTATCCTTTACGAACTATGAAATCAAAGAGAAAAACTAGGAAAGAATATTTTTATCAAAAATTTTGAGTTCAAGTTGAAGTGTTCTTACCAATTTATTTTTCAATTGTTCTTCCTCTTCATCATCCATATATGTCCCTCAAGTTCCTTTCCTTCAACCAAGCTTCTTAATTTCATCCTAAATGTGTTTCTCTCTTTACAAACCTATTTATAATCTTCAATCTCACAATTTAAAAAGATTCCTCAAATGATTTTTAAAGAGAGGCAAGAGAGAAGCCTCTTCCTTTGTTTTTAGCTCTTGTTCCACATGAACAGTAGCAACAAGCATGGTTATATTAGGTTTTATAGGTCAATTACTTTTATACTCCAACTTATCCCTCGTAAATTTTAGTTTATTACATTGCATGACATTATGTTTTTATTTTTAGAACATTTCTGAACTTCGATTGACCTTACATTTTACCTCAAGGTAAAATAGTATGTCTTAAGACCCCATGTAAAATGTCAGCCAAACCTAATAGTCGGATTGAGAGATATGTTCAATATTGTAAAATTGGACAATTGAAAATTTCACATACCATATAATTCACTTAAATCACCTTGAGTCTTAAACTAATTCTCTGAAGATTTCTATTTATAATTATCATAAAATATTTCTTTATGTTTCTTACTATTTTCAATCTCAATAGCGCAATTGTGCGTGGGTTATACTGAAATTCGACATTTCTTGAGTAAAGGATCATGCATTGATTTTTTTGATATTTCCTTTTATTTTACACATAATATCACCCAATTTACAAAATTTCCTCCTTCAAATTACTATTTTTACCTATTTAGGAAATTTTCATGATTTATCATTAACTAATATTTTACGTACTATATTATTACTTACTTTTGTAATTTTAAAATAAATTCCCAAAAATGTTTATCCCAATTCATAAGATCTTCTCCCTAATTTATTATTTTTTAATTAATAGTTACCCTATTTAACTTAGATTTATTTATTTTTTTACTAAAGGTTTATAATGTATTAAAGGTTAATAATAATAAAGGTGTGAATGATTGATAAACCATATGTTTTGATGGAGATGTAAATACAGAAGGGATTAGGCTAAAGCAGCGATAATTTCCCTAGAAAAGAAACAATATCCTATTTTGGTAAAGTTAAAACTTGATGCACCAATAAGACAACTGGATATGAAGCTTGTATCATCAGCTTAGAATCTAAATTATAGTTGAAAGTCAAAAAGCTTGATGTTTATAATTATTTTGTACTAATAATATGTCAAGTGAATAGGGAACGACAAAATATGGATGAGAAATTAAGGTCATGTCAAGATTATCTCTCAAAGTGAGCTAATGAATTTGAAAAGATAAAATTCATTCATATGAGTTGAGATGGGAATCAGTTTGCTGATGACACAAATCAATATTAGGGGCAAGATCTAACCAATAAACATCAAAGTCATAAATCTCTAAGCTTACTATTACCCATTTGAAGAGTTATTAGATAGGAAATCAAGGTATAACGACACCAAATGATTTATGTAATACTGGTAATACCCTTCGTGAGCTTCCAAGATGGATGAAAATA
>NW_011504284.1:0-3251 GCF_000495115.2 Populus euphratica
ATTAAAAAATATTTAGAATGGAAATAAAAATGAAATTGATGTAGAGATATAAAAATATTATTTTTATGATGTTCATTTATTCTATATAGAGATAATACCTTTAAGATGCAACTAAGTCCTATAAATCTTTAAAAAAAATGAGAAGATAAAACCAAATATATATATATATATATATTTTATTGTGTGTAATTTTTTGTGTAATAACAAGTTTTAATATACTTAAAACATAACGATTAAACAATATAATTGTCAATATAATTATTTAATGAAATAATATGTGTGTAATTTTTTGGGTAATAACAAGTTTTAATATACTTGAAACATAACGATTAAACAATATAATTGTTGATCAATCAATATAATTATTTAATGAAATAATATGTATATTAATCTAATAGTATAAATATTGATTAAATAATATACTTTAAATTAAACTGATTGTTGTTATTTAATTTTATTTCAAAAATTACTAATATTAAAATTAATTACAAAAATTAATTTAAAAATAAATTAATCTCATTGATATATTAAATTTCAAGTTTCAAGTGTCATCTTTTGATATTATAAATATCAAATCCATTAAAAAAATCCTTTCACCATAACTTAATTTCGAAATCCACTAAAAAAATCCTTTCACCATAACTTAATTTACTACATAATAATAACTTACATTTATAAAAATTAAAAAAATATTTTTTTCTATATATATGTATGTATGTATGTATGTATGTATGTATTATTTACTCATTTACAAACGACAGCAACATCAACAGCAACAGCTTCACTTATTTTTCCCTGGACTTCTGGTACTAAAACATCTCTTAGTAATTGTCTCCCACGCAAAGTTTCAAAGAAGACTTTTGGAAATTGCATACGCCAATCACAATTTACAATGGCTCTATCCAATCGTTTAGCAATATGCATTACAACATAAATATGGATATGCCAGGTATATTTCTAACCCTCAGAACCTAGATCCGTTAGGCTGCAGGTTTCCATTACTTCTTTGGATTTCATGACTCTTGCCATTAGAAAGTGTCCTCCCAATGTCTCCGAGAAGTGGATAACTTCATTGAAATCTCGAATAACTACCCAAGATCTACCTATGCGTGATTTAATCCCGTTCAGATGATCCCAAAGATGCCCACGTCAACTCGAAATCGGAGAAGCATAAACTGCTGATAAGGTCTAAATTTGTTGATCCTCAACAATAGCCACAGTAATACATTGTGGCATTATGTCTATAACATTGATGTTAACGCTACCACCTCAAGATAAAATCCATTCCTCCTGCATGACCACTAGCTTCCACAATGGCAGCCGGGCTATAACCAACCTTTCTCCAGAAGCTAGCTATGTGATAAACTGAGTACAAGTCTCAAGAAGAACAAACAGATTAGGATGATACCCGCTAATTAATTCCCTGCAATGACGCACGCTTCTCAAGGTAGAAGCACCCCGCGCATTCCACGATAAGACTGAAAAATCACTGAAAATGTTCATCATTGGAATAAAATATATAAAGAGACCGACCCTGACCAGCTCGGATAGCCTCCATATAAATCTCAGTGTTGTCCCCCAAAAGATTCACGCTTTCAGTCATTGTTGTCTTCTCACTTGAGCCCCCTGACTGCTCAACATGTTGTCCATAAAGAATGAAAATACCAAGTTGCACTGGCTTGTTGCCAGGGTCTATCGGGTTATCAGGTCGCAATACATGTGTAGCAAGAGAAGGAGCAGTTTTATCTTGTTTTTCTACCACTGCTGAAGCCTTTCTAAGTTGTTCCTTGAAGACGCCTTGAGCACCTTTAATGGTCCCTGGTGAGGACATAGCTTCATCATTAGAATCTGCAGAAAAATCCATCCCAATATATAGTCGCACTGGAATTTCCTGTGGGTTGCAAAGGCTTCCCCAAGTGTCCCTTCTCTTTACCTCCAGTAACTCCCTAGCAAATTCTTCTTCCCTTGATATACCTCTATTAGCCATATACTGTATAGAACTTGTATTATCCCGACGTGACCTCTTGCTCTGTTCAGGAATATCTTTAGGGTTCCGATCAAAAGGGTCTTCATTAAATTTGGTTCCAGTACTAGGCTCTCCCAAAAAAAATAAAGACCTTCTTTCCTTTATATGGACTCTTAGACTCACCCAAAATATTAGGCCCAGCTTGATTCTCCTTCCCTATAGCTTCTGCAGCAGATTCACTAATAGCTGCGAATTTATTTTGATTTTGTTCTGACTCTATACCCTTGTGCATGCTCCCCTCATCGCTCGCGTGAGTTCTGCAAATTTATTTTGATTTTGAATCCCACTGTAATACTCTCAGTCATTTCCTGAGGTGCTTGTTTTTCAGGATGTGCAGCATAATTGCAGGATCATCAGGATTCTCTCCACTCTCCACCACGTTCATGATAGGGTTTTTGTCTGATGAGCCTCCAAGGGAACCCGAAGTGCAGGATCTCCCATGATGTTCATAACATCCACAATTCCCACAAATAATGTGTAACCCTTCATATTCAACCTTGTACCAGTGACCCCATACCCAGACCTTCCCCAGTACTACAGGTTGATTCAAGTGGTTTTGTATACAAATTCTCGTAAGCCGACATCTCTCAATTCAAAACTTCTTGTTAACCTCCATATTCCTTTTAACCCCATATTCATATGAATCTAGCCTATGCTTTTCCCCGATACTTAACGATCAATTTCTTCCCCCATGGCTGACAAAGATCTTTGAATATCGTTGACTATTTACCCTGGTAAATTTATATATTTTTTAATAGCTCGAGAGCCTAGAATTTTTCACCCAGAACTATTAAATAAATATATAATTTTTTTAAAATTAATTATTAATTTATGTATATAAGTTTTTGAAGTTTATAGTAAAATTTTAATTTAAATATATTATCTAAAATATTAAAAAATAAATTTAAAAGCACATAAAATTAAAATAAAAATAAAAATAAACTCACTATTAAAATTATATCTTTCGATGTTTTATGAAATATAATTCATCTATAATTAAATCTGAATCAATATTGTAGCAACCTCTCAATCAGGATAAAATAACAATCTCATGTCAACTGAAAAATAAAGTAATTAAAAAAATTTTCCTCTCTCAATTCCTACTTCATTCACTTAATTCTTCCTTAAATTAGTGTTTTATAAATTAAACTTTGTAAGTTTATAAGGTTATTCTCTTACTTTTTTTTTATTTTTTTCATGTTTTTTTCTTATTTCTCTCTCTCTC
>NW_011504284.1:3518-6499 GCF_000495115.2 Populus euphratica
TATTAGAAGGCTCCACATAAATTTTTACAATTTTTTAATAACTCAATCAAGAATTATAAATTTATTTAATATAAAACTAGTAAAAAATATAGATAAAATTTTGACTTGGACTATAGCCCACTTAAACCTTTAACATATCTCCGCCCTTGGGCATAACAACAACACCCCCATCTTGTTTTCTTTAACTTTGAAAAAACAATAAAGAAAAGTTATAGTTTGGAATACTAGGGGTGAGAGTATGGTCATTTTTATTTTTTTGATATATTTAAAAGTAAATTTTATTTTAAAAAATTAATGTTTTCAAGTTTATTGATATATTAATTTTAAAAATAAAAAGTAAATATATTTTCAAACAAAAAATATTTCTAAAAAATACCATACATTATAATTTTACATTACACTTTTTTTAACTGTTGAGCTTAGCAAACAATGTTGTCTGATATTTGAATAAACCAACACTGATGAATCTTTAAAAGTATTTTTTTTATTAATAAAATGTACCAAAAACTTATACTAGATGGACAAAAAAACACAACGAGCATGATATTACATATTTATTGGTGATGCAACCAAGTGAAGAATCTTGGACGTAGTTGAGTTCATCAAATATAAGAGCACAAACGTTAGGTTTTCCTCAGCTGAATCTAGGTACTCAGATTTTTTACTCAAACCCCGTTTGTTTATTATAAGGTATTTTTTATTTGGAAAGTAGATACTTAAAAATTAAATTATTTTTTGATATATAATAATATCATGAAACATGAACTAAAAAATAATTTTTTAATATTTTAATTATTTTTTAAGTTTAATAATAGAATGAGGATCAAATATAATAGATAAAAATAATTAAATGGAGATGAAATTGAAAACAATTAATTTTATATATTATTTCAAATAAAATAAATAACAATAAAAAAATTAATTACTAAATTTAACTGATAAAAATTAAAAGAAAATAAAATTAAAAATATCTACTTTTATAATTTTTTTCAAATAAAATAAATAAAAAATCAAAAGAATAGAGATCAAATCTGATAGATAAAAAACTTTAATTTTAAAAAAGAATAAGATAAAAACAAATAAAAATTAAAATAATGAAAATCAAGGTTGATATAAAAATAAGATGAAATTAAATTTTAAGTGATGAAATTAAAAAAAATCAAACAAAATATATAATAATAAAAATATTAAGAATCATATTTGATATAATCAATAAATAATAAGATATTTTTAATTGTTTTTAATTTTCAAAAAAAAATTCACCAAAATAAAAGAAAAACACTTTTCTAAAAAATATATCAATTTTTTTAAGTAAAATATATGTTTTATTGACTAAATTTTTTTTAATAGTAAATGAACATAAAAAACTAGAAAATAATTTTAAAAAACTATTTTTTTATTTTCCATAAAATAAAAAAGACTTTAATTTAGCCAAGTTTTTTGACTTAATGAAAATGTTAGAAGTTGTAGAGTGTTTGCCATAACCTTGAGTATAATGTTAGGTTTGTTTGGGATTATAATAGTAGTGTTGGTTTAAATTATTTTTTATTTAATAATATATTAAAATAATTTTTTTTATTTTTTAAAAATTATTTTTAATATTATTATATCAAAATAATTTAAAAATGTATAGAATATTTATTTTGAATAAAATAAAAAAATTTAAAATTTTTAAACATATAATTCACACCACATTTGAAAAGACACCCTTGGACACAATTATGGTTAGGTTTGCTAAAACTTATAGCATAATAATTTTCACGGTGGTGATTGAGTTTTCCACACCCTCGAGACAATGGTGACCATAGTAAACGGCACAGTAGTTTCCATGGTTATGGTTGATTTGCCATTATCTGGGGCACGATATTTTCAATGGTTGTAATAATTGAATCTTCTCAATATGTTTTCATGATGGAATTGGATTTTTTTTAAAAAAAAATTGTTAACTATGTAAAAAATAATAATAATTTTTTATTTTTTAAATTAAACTAGTGTTAACAAACATAACTCAAATTAATAATTAGAAAAGTCAATTTAAGTTGATCAATTTTTATTTAAAGAACTAAACAATTTTGATAAAAATAAATATAAAAAAAATAATTAGATTTGTAACCCATGTTATGACCAAATTTTATCTCGAGTAAAATAGGTTGGAGGTTAACTTGAGTTTTTTATTAAATTAAAATTTTATCTATTTTTATTAAATCCAATCAATTTTAAATAGATTTATCAAACTAGTTTAAGTTTTATAACTAGAATTATTATATTATTATTAATCTTAATACTTGTATAAACTAAATTCAAAATAATAAAATTTAATTATTATTTTTAAATATGTAACTTTAACAATGATATATATTAAGAGTAAAATATACTTTTAATTTTTTATATTATTTCATCTATCCTCAACTAACATGATATAAAGATAGTATTTTATCTTATACATCATTATTAAATATAATTCAATATATATCTAATGTTAAGTCTTGTACATGATATAAATATACTTTTTGTTCAAATAGATATACACAATGAAATAAAAATGAAAATACAAGAGAAAAAAAGAAAAAGAAAAGTAAATTTTGAATTTTTAAAGAAATTTTATTCTCGAGGTAAATACAGGAGTAAAGAGAGAATCAAATCAAACCCTAAATCATAGTGGAACTCACAAAGGTGATTTGTTTATTCAATCTAGGAATAAAAATACTCTTTCGATCTTCTCTCTTTTTCCTGTATCCATCTCGCGCTCAATGTAACAATCCATATTTATTCATGAAATTCTATAAGAAAATCTCAAAATTTTAGTCCTACCAACAAGTGGTAATTTCTGAATTCTTAGAGAACTAGGGGGATCATATTGAAAAGTTTTAAAAAATAAAGGCAAGAGAAGAAGAACAATGAACCAATTGAGATAAAAATGAAGTTCACATCTTCTGATTTTTTAATTAATATCAAAATTTGAACCAGTTTATATATATATA
>NW_011504440.1:0-6048 GCF_000495115.2 Populus euphratica
CTTGCTTAGTACTTGCCCTCATCATGGTTTTGAAACATGGAGATTGGTTTCACATTTCTATGAAGGGTTAACACCTAAAAATAGGCAAATGGTTGAATTGATGTGCAATGGAACTTTTGAAGATAAAGACCCTGATGAAGCAATGGAGTACTTAGACTTTTTAGCTGAAAATGCTCAAAATTGGGACTCCGCGGGGACTTATGAGGCATCGAGTAAAACTCAACCTCATACATCTAGTGGAGGTATGTACAACCTTAGGGGAGATCATGACCTTCAAGCCAAGTTTGCATCTTTAACTAGAAAAGTCGAGGCACTAGAATTGAAAAAGAGTGGTCAATTAAAATCTGTTGAAAACATTGTGTGTCAAATCTGTGAAACAAATGAACACTCAACCAGTAACTGTCCAACCTTGCCTTCTTTTAAGGAATGTCTCCATGAACAAGCCCATGCTTTAAACAGTTTCCAAAGGGCCAACCACAACCCATACTCCCAAACATACAACCCTGGTTGGAGAAATCACCCAAATTTCAGTTGGAAGAGTGAGAACAACAATGCACAAACTTCACAACCACCGTTTCAAGCACACCATAATTTCCAAAATTCTCATGGATATGCACCTTCTTATGCTCCACATCCTAGAAGAAATCTTGAGGAAACATTGCATGCATTCATTGAAAAGCAAGAGATAATTAATACTCAACTTGTTCAAAACATGACAGATTTTAAAGATACTCTTGCTAAATTAACATCTGCTCTCAGTTTCCAAGAGAAAGGTAAGTTTCCATCTCAACCGCAACAAAATCCTAAGGGGCAATACAATGCAAATGCAAGTAGTTCTGGAAGCCAACACATGGATCAAGTCAAATCAGTCACTACTCTGCGCAGTGGTAAGGTTATTGAAAAACCCTCTCTTGAACCTTATGAGATAGTGGTAAGATTATTGAAAAACCCTCTCTTGAACCTTTTGAGAAAGATGATGAGTCAATCTCTGAGGGTAAGGAAGGGGTTGAATCTGAAAATTGCAAAGAAACGACTGATTCTCCGCCAACACTTCCATTTCCTCAAGTCATGACCAAACAAAGGAAAGTCAATCACAACTCTGAAATTTTTGAAATTTTCAAACACGTAAGAATCAATATACCTTTGCTGGATGCTATTAAACAGGTTCCTTCCTATGGTAAATTTTTGAAAGATCTATGCACTGTGAAGAGGAAACTGAATGTGAAAAAGAAAGCCTTTCTAGCCGAACAAGTAAGTGCTATTCTTCAACTTTCTAGCCGAACAAGTAAGGTGAAGAGGAAACTGAATGTGAAAAAGAAAGCCTTTCTAGCCGAACAAGTAAGTGCTATTCTTCAAAATAATAATGCTTTGAAATATAAAGACCCTAGTTGTCCTACAATTTCTTGCTTTATTGGAGAGCATAAAATTGAAAGAGCTTTACTTGATCTTGGAGCTAGTGTGAATTTACTTCCATATTCAGTTTTTCAGAGTCTCAATCTAGGTGAGTTAAAACCAACTTCTATATCTCTTTTACTTGCCGATAGATCTGTAAAAGTGCCTAGAGGAATAATTGAAGATGTGTTAGTACAAGTCGATAAATTCATTTATCCTGTGGATTTTATTGTCTTGGACACAGAACCTGTTGAAGCATGTAATTCATTTCCTGTTATTTTAGGACGTCTGTTTCTTGCAACCTCTAACGCATTGATTAATTGTAGGAATGGAGTGATGAAGCTATCATTTGGAAACATGACATTGGAGATGAACATTTTCAACATTTGCAAACAACCTGGAGATGATAATGATTTACAAGAAGTAGATCATATTGACGAATTAGTTTACGATCAACTTGAATCTACTTTAAGTAAAAATGAATTGGATGAATCTGAAGATTTGCAAATGATTTATTCTGAGAAAGAAATCACGGATGAAACAAGCACCAAAAATGTTGATCCGAATCTTTTGTCAACAGTGACAGCAGATTCGACATTTGACATCACACCAATGGATGATTACTTTCCTAACGAATCCTTACTTTCTCTTAGTCCAATGCCTTGGTATGATAAAAATATCAATTTTCTTGCTTTAGGAGATTTGCCAGCTGATTGGAGTACCCAAGACAAAGAAAAGTTTTTGAACGAAGTGAAGAACTTTTATTGTGATGATCCTAACTTATTGAAATATTGTCCTGATCAAATATTTCAAAGATTCGTTCCCGACAATGAGGTAAGTAGTGTCATTAAATTTTGTCATTCTGAAGCATGTGGAAGTTATTTCTCGTCAAAAAAGACAATTGTAAAAATCTTTCAAAATGGATTTTATTGGCCCACCATGTTCAAGGACGCGCATGCATTCTGCAAAACTTTTGAAAATTGTCAAAAGATTGATATTGGTCAAAAAGTTTTGTTTTATAATTCTCAACTCTATTCATTACCTAGAGAGCTAAGATCAAGATGGAGCAATCCTTATGGGGCCTATGATATTGAGAATTCAATAAATGACAATGATTTTAAGGAAAATGGACATCGTTTGAAAGCTTACTTTGATAATTTTCCTAGTGAAAATTAATCAACTGGTTTGAATGATCTTGTAGATAAAGGTTGATTATTTTGTTTTTCTCACATTTTCTTTTTTGTGTTTCTTTTTGAGTGATTTTTGCTAGTTTCTCTCACCCCGGTCAAATGGCGGACAACGATACTCCGTGACTTAAGTCGGTTCTTTCAGTTTCCCACAATAACTAATATTTGTGTATATCTTTATGCAATTCTTTGAATCTCTCTTCCAATTCTCATTTGATAATGGACACTAATCTTGAAAAATTGAAAAAGTATTTTCCCGCTCTACCTTAGAATGCGAATACAAAAATTTACCGTGCTAGATGTGCAAGATTGAGATTGTTAATGAATCATGGAATTCCTGAAGATATTCGCTGGTTGATTGAAGCAAAGGTCCGATTATCAGGTGAGTCCTCTAACTCTTTCATTTCACACATGCCTGGAACAGGTAAAAGCACTTTTGCAAAGAAACGTCGTGCAAAACGACTAGAAGTCTGTCATCGATGTGCTAGATGGACTTGTAATACGCAATGTCGTTCTTTAGGAATGGTATCTATAAACCGTGAAGATAAAATACAATTCATTAAGGATGGCCTGAGTAAGGAGTCTTTAGATAATCTTCTATTGACTCTTGAGACGCATCCTAGTGGAGATGTGCATCGTGCAATTCATGATTTATGGCCACTATTTCATAAAGAACATGATCGACTTAGTCTTGGGAATCTGACTAAAAAAGACCCTGTTTGCCAGTTTTTAAGAAAACTGGATGGGAAGCCTATCCCCGACCCATAGAGGGCGTTTGGAAAATTGGATGGGAAGCCTATCCCCGACCCATAGAGGGCGTTTAAGCTGTTCTTGGACGTAGAATCAAGGGAAGATGTGAGCCACAATCACAACTACCTGTACATACACATGTTTTTTTTCAAAAGTAAATAAATAAATACATAAAGAGAGAGAGAGAGTGTGTGAGACTCCAGTTGGCCTACATATAGGTGTTATGATTGCCTTTCTCATTTGTCATCTATAAAACCCTCTCTTCCTTCCTTTCATTTATACTCAACCCATACATTCAACAAATACAGAAGTGTGTAGAAATGGCAAGTTCCTCAAGTCATCAAATAAGAAATATTTGTGTTTTCGGTGGATCTAGTCCTGGGAAGGAAAAGGAGTTTTTAGAATCAACAAATCATCTTGGTCAAGTGCTAGCTGAGAGAAAGATTCATTTAGTGTATGGGGGAGGCAGTCTTGAGTTAATGGGAGGTGTGTCAATAGCTGCATTTTTAGGAGGTAGTCAAGGTTTGGGGGTCGTCCCTGAAGCTTTGGCACAAGGGGACATCATTGGAAAAACAATTGGAGAGGAACTTCAGGTCTCCACAATGTCAACTCGAATGAATGCAATGTTTAACCATGTTGATGCCTTCATTGCTTTACTAGGTGGTCTAGGCACATTGGAAGAGATCTTTCATATTTCCTCTTGGGCTCAACTGCACATTCACCATAAACCCATAGGTTTGTTAAATGTTAATGGTTATTATGATAAGTTGTTGTCTTTTCTTGATCATGCTGTGGAACAGGAATTTCTAACATCTTCTGCACGACAAATCATAATCTCTGCTGCTACTGCTGAACAATTGATTGACCAACTACAATCTTTCATTCCTATGATTGATCCTTCCATGAGTCGCATAAATTGGACATCTAAGGAAAGCCGTAAAAAGCTTAGATTGGATTTGAGCCTTCATTTGTGAATTTTTATGTCTTTTGGTTTTATTATTGTGTTTTGTTATTTCTTATTTTTGTTTTAGTGTGTTTCAGGTTTGTCGGTGTTCGTTATTTCAGGTGATATCTTCTATACTCTATCTTTCTACCTTAGAACATTGAGGACAATGTCTCGTTTTGGTTGGGGGGAGAGGGTAGTAGTTGATAAAAAAAAAAGGGTAGTAGTTGATAAAAAAAAAAAAAAATTGTTTTTCATTTCATAAAGCATGTGCATAATTGTTGTTACTAGGATGGCAGAGTAAAGGAGTTCTTTTGTTAAAGTGACTCTTGAGACGCATCTTAGTAATCATTCTTAACAAGGTCTATTATAATACTTCCTGAAATATTCAGGTTTACAAACTCTCGTATTGTTACCACTTAATTCTGCTCATATACTTATTTAACATGTATTCTTAAACCTTAATTTACACACACACACTTTAACATATGATTGTGGGTTGCATATTGGATTATTACATTATTTATGTTCTTTTGTTAAAGGTAACAACTAAGGGAAAGGAATTGTATATAATTAAAAAAAAAAACATAAAAAAAAATGATGATAATAAAAATGTAGATAAGTTTGATTTCGTAGCCTCCCTAACCTAAGCAATTAAGCCCGAAGGGGTGTTTTAACACCTAATACCCTAAAGTCAACTAACTTGGGAGCTATTGGCCCAACGCTTGTTACATGGGTTGAGGAGAAAAGCTTAAGGGAATCAAACATTGCACTATCTACATATCAGTATCTGCGACCCGAGTTACTAAGCTCGATCTACATATCAGTATCTGGAATCAAACATTGCACTATCTACATATCAGTATCTCCGACCCGAGTTACTAAGCTCGTAGGGGTGTCTTAACACCTAATGCCCTGAGACCAACTGGTCTGGGAGTCATTAGCTGAAAGCTCGTTACATGGGTTAAAGATGCATGATGTTTTTAAATTATATGTATATACATTTAAAAAAAAAGAAGTAAAAAAGAAGTAAAAAAAAAAGACAAAAATAATAATCCCATCCCAAGGAAGTTAACCTTAAACATTAGAATAAAAATTTTGTTTTCTTCCAAGAAAAACCCCATAATTATGTGTTGATACATTGAGCACAAAAGAAAGGTTTATTAATATCTTGTTAAGAGGTATTGAGCAGATATATAAATTTAATGAGAGTTTGTTTATCTAGATAGATTAATGGAAGTTAAATGATGAATACCTTGCTTTGTGAAATTTGCAAATTGTTGTAACGCTTTAATTACTAGGGACTAGTAATAAGCTAGTTGAGGGGTGTGATTAGTACTTAAAAGTGCATTTTTAGCATGGTTTTATATCATCATTTTGCACTTGAAGTATCGATAACTCCTTAACTAAAATATATTTTATAATAATGTATCTAATAATATAAGATACCTATAATTTGTGGTAAATGTCTATTTTTAATGCAGGTCTATCACATAAATGAAAGGATTGATTGATGACTTGAAGAACTTAAATTGCATGGATAAAGAGATGGCCAAACTTAGAAAAGAGATGTCGGTGCAATCCAAACCGGAACACTGTTCGGTAATTGGGTCATATCTGGAGCTACAGATCTCAGATTTAGGTCCAATTTATGTGGATGGAAAGGTCAGCCATAGGCCTACAACTTTCGTATGGAGCCCAAGATCTAAAAAGGCCATTATCAATTCCAAATTGTAGCAACAACAAAGAAGCCCGAATCTGTCTTCCAGCCCGAGC
>NW_011504313.1:0-6420 GCF_000495115.2 Populus euphratica
AATTTAAAAAATAAAAAATATATTATTTTAATATTTTTCCAAAAAAAACTTAAAAAAACATATACTACACTTCTACAGAGACATTAAACATGCATCTATCTTTGTAAAATTGATGACAATATAGTTTAGTGGAAAATATTTAATCAAGTCTTTACTTGATTATTTTAAGTTTAGAGTTTTAATTCTCCTATATAAATTATACTTCAGTCTTTAATTTTTAAACTTATTTATAATTAAGTCATACTTGATTAGTCATTCCATAATTAATTAATTATCCTATTTTAATTTTTGACTAATGGTTCTTATATATATATATATAATAACTCATTAGGTTATCTAATAAGTTACCTCAAATATAAATAATAGTCCTAAATAAAATAGAATTAAATAAATTAATTTATTATCAATTCAAAAATTATTTGATTTATATTTGAAGATTAAATACAATGTTTAATAATCTATTATATCCCCTAAATATTAAAAAAGTCATAAGTTGTTTGACTTAATCTTTTAATAACTAGTTTCTCAGTATAATTATTATCCATTTATTAACAATATTCCAATTCAGACATTATAGTATAGAGTGTGTATATCCTGTCAAATCATGTATGTTCTTAAAATCATAGTCATTGATTATTTGAATAAAATTTAAAACTCTTTACAAATCTCATTACACCTTGCACAAGGATCTACAATCAGTACTATTCAAAAATAAATAAAATATTTCTTCTAATTCACCAAACGTGATGAATCCTTTATTGATTATTAAAGACCTTCATATAGTTCATGTTATATGCAATATCTACCCATTTGTTACCCTTGTTTAGGATAACGTGCAACAGAATTAAAATATAACCCTACCAATGTTAGATAACTTAATGATCTCAAGTTTAAGGATCACTTACACAATCATCATAAGAGCTTTTTTATAGATACAGGGGCGGAGTGAAAGGGGGCAAGCAAGGGCCCGGACCCTGCAAGACTCTTTTTATAATTAAATATAAGGTGTCTTAATAGGCTACAAAGTGATCAAAAAAAGTGTCTACATAGATTGAGGAATGAAAGCTCGAAGATAGAGAAACTTCGGCTTTTTCAAAGAATTGCAAGTAATAAGCTACAAAGTGCCTACGTGGAAAGAAAAAAAATAAAATAAAGCAATCAATGTCTTTCTTTGTCTTTTCTTTCCCTGTAGGCTACAAATTATAACCTTAATATAAATGCTTGTAAGTTGCAACACAACCAATCAAAACAAAAACAAGAATAAAGATGCAGATCACAAACATAATTTTTATATAGAAAGATTAAAGTAGAGTTGTTTAATTTATCTTTTCATAAACAAAACAAGGTAATTGGATATCAATAACTCAAATTTAAAATATATTTTTATTTTTTTGAGAAGTTTATTAAGAATTTGATGAGATTTTTTTTATAATTTTATAATTTTTGCTCTTTTTTTTCAAATTTGCTAGTTCTAACAATTATTTTTTGAATTCTTGTTATAGTGATTTTTTTTGAATTAATTAGATATATTTTATTGGTTTGTGTTCATTATGCATGGATTTTTTTATGTTTTGTGTTTAGCAGAGCCACCAAAATTATCAATTTTTTCTCACGATATATATTTTGATTTTAGGTTGAACCATGAGCAAAATAAGAAGAATTGATTCTTTTTTTGAAAAAAAAAATATTGATAAATCACAGCCTAGTGAACCAACTCTAAGTAATATTAAAATTATGGTTGAGCAGCCTCAATGTGCTTTAGTTTACAAAGAACCTGCACTGATTAGCGAATAGTCTCTTACTAGAATTGACAATGCTCATTTAATTAGTGATCCAAGCAATCGTCCTCAAATTTAGGAATACCCGGTTAATCAACAAGATAAAATTCGAAGGGCATACATTAATTTGAGGTCATATCAACCTTTGATCTGAATATCCACTAACTGGTAAAAAAATCCTCATCAATTCCAGTCTCATTGGTTCAAAAGTTATCCGTGGCTTGAATATTCAAAGAAAAATACTGCATTTTGTTTCCCTTGCTATTTATTTCTAAGTAAAACATCTAAAAAGCCAGGATCAAACACATTTATTGTTAAAGGATTTAATTGTTGGAAGAAAGTTAATGATGGGGAACAATGTGTTTTTTTTTACTCATACAAGAAAAGGTGCAAATTCAAATCATAGATTTGCTACCAGGTGCTTGGAAAATTTAAAAAACTAGTCATATCATATTGAGAAGGTAGTTAAGAGGCAAACTACTCAAGAAATTTAGAATAATCGATTGCGTATTAAAGTTTCAATAGATATTGTTCGTTGGCTCAAAAATTAAGGTAATTTTTTTGAAATGATAGAACTTTTAGCATCATAAAATGAACAAGTAGGTGCTCTTGTTTTAGGTAATGCTCCACAAAATGCTAAATACACCTCACATCAAATTCAAAAAGAAATTTTACATGTCTTTGCTAGGTGTTCTTGTTTTAGGTAATGCTCCATAAAATACTAAATACACCTCACATCAAATTCTAAAAGAAATTTTGCATGTGTTTGTTAAAAATGTTCAGTCTTCAATTCATCATGAGATTGGTGGTGCAAGATTTTGTTTAATTGTTGATGAAGGTCGAGATGAATCTAGAAGAGAGCAAATGACCCTTTGTATTAGGTTTGTTGATAGAAGTCGATTTATATGAGAACGATTTTTTAATATAGTTCATGTCAAAGATATAACTACTGCAACTCTTACAAAAAAGATTTCCTTTGTTTTATCTCATCACAATCTTGATATTCAAAATATTAGGGTCAAGGGTATGATGGTGCCAGTAATATGTATGGAGAGTGGAATGGTTTGCAAGCTTTATTCATTAATGATTGCCCTTATGCATATTATATACATTGCTTAGCTCATCAATTACAATTGGCTCTTATTGTTGCAGCTAGAAAAATATTTGATGTTCACACTTTCTTTCAGAATTTGATTTTCATTATTAACATTGTTAGTGCTTCTTGTAAGCATAATGATGAATTACGGGCTTTCCAAGCAGCTACAATTGAAGTTGATATTAGTGAGATTGAAACGGGTAAAAGAGTTAATCAAGTTGGTGGTTTGTAATGACTTGGAGATAGCAGATGGAGTTCGCACTTCAAATCAATTTGCAGTTTGATAAAAATATATAGGGCAACTTGCTTGATTCTTGAAAATATTGCTTTAGATGGATCTACTTATTCTCAACGTGGTGATGCAACTTTTTCATTTAAATTGCTAATGTCATTTAATTTTGCATTCATCTTACATATAATGAAGGATATTATAGGAATTACTGATACGCTTTGTCAAGCCTTGTAATAAAAATCTCAAGACATTTTAAATATTATGCATTTGGTGACTACCACAAAGACTTTAATTCAGAAGTTAAGAGATGATGGTTGGAAAACTCTTTTAGAAGAAGTGATATTATTTTGTAAGTATCAAGACATTGAAGTTCCTGATATGGATGCTTGTTTTTCTAGTATGAGAAGATCTCACCGTAAACAAAAATTAGTAATAGTTGAACATTACTATCGAGTTGATATATTTACAGCTATCATTGATCAACAATTGAAAAAGCTAAATAATAGATTAAAAAAGCAGGCGATTGAGATTCTTAAGTTGAGCACAACTTTAGATCCTAGAAATAATTATAAATTATTCAATGTTGAAGACATATGCTTACTTGTTGACAAGTTCTATCCTCAAGATTTTTCTGACCAAGAAAAAATTCATTTGAGACTTCAGTTGCAGCATTATGAGCTTGATGTATCCAATCATCTAAAGTTAAAGAGCATGTCATCAATTGCTGATTTATATCAAGGATTGGTTGAAACAGAAAAATTAAAAATTTATCTATTGGTTGATAGGTTGATTCGGCTTATTTTGACTCTTCCTGTTTTGACAGCAACTATTGAATGAGCTTTCTCAACTATGAAGATTGTTAAAACAAGACTTTGTAATTATATAGAGGATTATTTTCTTGCAAATTATTTGATTGTCTTTATAGAAAAAGAAATTGCTGAAAGATTCACAATTGATATGGTAATAAATTATTTTTATTCTATGAAAGAACGATGAGCACAATTAAAATAAAAATGTAAGAATCATTCTTTATTATTTTTTACATTATTTCAAAGTTTATCAAATATAAATAATGTTTCACTTTAGCTAATGTTTCTTATATACTTTGTATATTTATATTTGATAGGTATAAAGACCAACAACATTAAAGTAATGGATATATCATGAAGATGAAATTAACTTCATTATTTTGACTCAATTTGATATTGCTCCAAACATTTTTATCTTATACAAGGGTCATTATATGTTTGTAATAAGTTATTTGAATAAAACTAAATCATGCATGTTTTGTTTTTTACAACTTATGTACAATAAACTAAAACAAATATTATATCTTATTATATTATTTTTGGCCACCCTTAGCAAATAATTTTAGCTCCACCCTTGTATAAATACATGTAATCTCTCCATATAAAATTCTTATGTGAGTCAATTCAGTATACAAGACATCTAACAAGCACCTACATATTATTTCTCAGTACATTTATATTTCAATTTATAAGAACAATTATTTCCTTTTATGAAGATAAGAGCATAATATGTATCAAGATCAACAATTCTAATTAATGTCCAATCTTAATATAACATTTGACCAATATGATTTAGGGACAATGCTTTGATACAATAGATACTACCAAAAAATCTAGGAATACAAACAAAATCACTAATGGTTTTTTTTCCATATATATTTTATGGAGATATTTACCAATCAAATTTTTTTCATCGCTAACTCTATCGGTATTTATCGATATAAATATTTCATCGGTGTATACTGAGGGAATCCTAGTTAGAATAGAAAGAATTTTATAAAACCAAATAGTATAATGATGTGTAAGTTTTTGTGGATGATTTTACCAATAAAATTACAGTTCTAGTTAAATAGGAATGTTCATACAGGGATGTATCTATTATACCGACAGAAATGGCCAATGGATTGATAGATGAAAAAATCAAAAAGGGATGTCTATATAGTGACGTATCTATTATACCAACAGAATGACCAACAGATTGATAAATAAATAAAAAATTATTGGTAATTTCATTGGTAATATTTAATATATGACCTAACCATTGACCCTCCCCCCTCCTTTATTTCTCATTCTTCTCATTTGCATCTAAAAAAAAAAATCCTCTATAACTAAACAAACAGCTCCCCAATATCTCCCCTCATCTCAACACAACTCATCATTCTTTAACTTTTCCATTCATAGCATCTGTGTTCTAATTTTATGGATTTTTCATTTGAAGTAAGTAAATATATCTTTTTTAATTTGAACATAATTTTAAAATGTCAATTTTTTTATTGCATGTTTTTTTAATATATGTATTTTGTTTGGGTATTTACTTGTTTTATTGTTTTTTCTCAAACAAATTACTTGTTGTATGGATTGATAATTTTGTATATGCTATAGTTTGATTTAGATTTTGTAAAATTATATTTGTTTATAAATTGTTGAAACTTATATTAAATTACCACTTAAGTATGTTACGATGAAATAAATAATAACTTGTTTAACGAGTTCATTTTATATTTTGTTAATTTTATTGCCGAGTTGTAATTTTATTTCAAATTATCACACTTCTCTCTCCTCTCTCTCTCTCTCTAGCAAAGAATTAATAATTCAATGCTTCTTCTTTATTTCAAAATCTGGATTCAGAATGATACCATTCTTCAAGCAACTCTTTTAATTTTTTAACATTAAATAGTGTTAAAAAACCTAAATTTTTTTTTAAAAAAACTTATTGTTCTATTTTTTTTCTTAATAAATATGGTGTTTTTATAATTTATATTATGGTGTTTTTATAATTTATGTGTAAAAACAAATATATAGTTGTGCAAAAAGTCAAGATAGAGATTACATAATATCTAAATCATGATTTTTTATGTGGTATTGAAACAATAAATTCAGGATCAATATCTGATTAACATATAATTGTCCTATATTAGGTAAACCTACCTATTATAACAGGTTAATGTTATTAGCTTAAATCATGGTAGAAATGATAGAAAACTTTGAATAATTAATTTAACAATTTACATGACTAACTTTTTAATTTAAAAATGGTAATTCATTTCTTTCAATTTATAGGATTTAAAGAATTACAATCTTTTTTTATCCATTCCTTATTTTAACCTATATTTATCTATTTGATCACATAATAGTTACAACACCAACTACTAGTTAATTTCTATGTATTATACAAAACTAGCTATGAAATATTAAAATATATAGCAGCCAAAGCATGGCTTAGGACTGCAAATCACTTTATGAAGGAGGCATGAGCTACGGATAGCTGTAACTCTACCCTACTAC
>NW_011504336.1:0-6333 GCF_000495115.2 Populus euphratica
TGGACGGAGTATATCTAGCTCCGACAGTGTGATCTCTAATCTCTCTCTCTCTCCAGTTCTCTCTCTCTTTCACAGAGTACAAGCAATTCACTATGTGGAAAAGAAAACACAACATGTGTGTGAGTATGAAGTTAGCATACATGATAGTATTGTTTATATTGATGTAAGACTTCGTGCGTGACTTAAGGTAAGTAGGACAAGACTAGTGAGAGGAACAAGTAGGTGCTTGTCACTTCATTCCCTTTAATTTATAATAGTTTATACAAGTCTTTATTTTTAGTATTAAGAATAATCTTTTATACATATATGTTGTGGAATGATAAAGTGATATGATCCAAGTAAGGTAATATTCAGCTTTTGACGTAAAAGTTTCTACTATCCACTTTTAGTTATTGAACATAACTCTAAATCTAACCATTGAGTGAAGTTGAAACTTTACCGAAAGTGATGTGCATCATGAGAATGATAATCCATCTCGTAAAGGAAAATCTAATATGCAAGAGGATTCAGATGGTCCAATGACAAGAGCGAAACAACTACAAAAGACTTGACGAGTCAAATTGGAATGATTGAAGCTGCGTCGGAGTTACAAATTAGCAATCAGTTTCACATTGGTTCAAGGGTGCTTATTTTCTTACAATTGGAACTTAAAGATGGGAAGAGCCCTTAATAGTTCTTTTTGATGGTGGGCTACTTGAATTTGGGTTGATAATGCAAATAAGTTAAGGAATTGATGCTGTTTATGTCAGAACAGTAGATGAATTTGAACCCGAATTTGAAGTCATCCATTGCATGTGAAAACAAGACTAATCAAGGTAGACTTCAAGTTCAGAACGTGATCTTTCCAGATTGTCCAACCATGATTGCATTGGACTTTTGTGCAAGAAGTGATAGCCATTTTAAATTCGGTCTGTTTATGTTTCAATTAAAGTCAGAAAATGTGTGCTAGTCTAATTTGTCTTGTTACTTTGTCAAAGTCCAATTTTTGGGCTTGATTTCTGTCATGTTGAATTTTCCTAACTATAGAGGGATGTTCCAATTATAAAAATGGCATCAGAATATGTAATAAAGAACTTTTGGCCAAGATTTGAACTTAATTCAAAGAATTAAGAGTTGTTCTTCCAAATTGATTTGTGAAGAACCCTACCTGACGTATCACTC
The DNA here is from genome assembly GCF_000495115.2 of Populus euphratica. Taxonomy (NCBI): domain Eukaryota; kingdom Viridiplantae; phylum Streptophyta; class Magnoliopsida; order Malpighiales; family Salicaceae; genus Populus; species Populus euphratica. The sequence goes on from NW_011504336.1 coordinate 1,162, forward strand.
TTCAATCACAGAGAGTGTGGCGTCAAAATCCTAGATTGATCTTTGTGGCATCCAGATTGACTTATCAAAGTATCACTCTAGTCTAACCTCCATTTTATTTACCTAAAAATCACTATAATCCAGCCTAAACACCAAAAGAAAGACAACACAACCAAACCCATACTTCATCCATTTTCGTCAGATTCATTGTTGTTGATTTTCAAATCATTCACAGCACATCATCTGGTATCAGAGCATCAATTGCGATCTAAGGCAGGAGCCAGAAACAGAAGAAAGGCTTGCTGGAATTGAGGTAGGTAAACTTAATTATGGCTGGAGATAAAGAAGATTTGCCAAGAGGGTTAAGTTTAGAACAAGCACAGGTTATGGGCTTACAACGATCTCATGGTGAGATTCAGGATGAAATGACTGAAATTCATGAACAATTGCATACCTTTATGCAAATGATGTAAGAAAATAATTTGCAACCCCAGCAGAGGCAAGCACTTAGGGTGCCACGGAATGATTTTGTAGAAGGTGACGGAGATCCAAATGGGGATGATAAGGCCGACCAAGAAGACAGAATAATAATCCTCCTAGTGGTCTCAAACTTAAGATTCCACCATTTTCAGGAAGTAGTTCACCCGAGAAATACTTAGAATGGATTCAGAAGGTTGAAAAGTTGTTCGAATGGTATGAATATTCAGAAGAAAGGAAGTGCAAGGTGGCAGCACTTCAGTTTACAGATTATGCTCTTTTATGGTGGGAAAACTTAAAGATTCAGAGGAGAAGGGATGGGGAAGAGGAGATTAGAACGTGGGCAACTATGAAAAGAGTGATGAAGAGATTTGTTCCTGATTGCTATAAACAAGAGCTATACATCAGACTTCAGACTTTGCGACAAGGATCTTCAAATGTGGAAGAGTATGTGAAAGAGTTTGAGTTGCTGCAGACTCGATGTGAATTTTTTTTTGGTAAGTTGACGTATGTATTAAAAGAAAAGGATACAAAGATTATAAGGGGCATACCCCAGATTTACAATAAGAACATAAACGTAAAATAACAAATGGCTACAGGCTAGCCACCGAACAGAAAACATAGACCTAACTAGATTCGTTAGGGAAACCAATACAACCAGCTAAATATCAAATGAAGAATCTATGTTATTGACCCTCCAAGCTTTTTGGATCCTTTGGTTTTCATCTGTTGGTAGAACGTTCCTCATCAAATCAAGCTTATCACAGAATCAAAGACCAAATTCTGAGTTCTAGATATTCCAGCAAAGGTCCTTGCATTCCGTTCTTGCCAGATATGATACATTGAAGCTGCAAAATTGAGTTTACGATAAAAATTGATGAAACTTTTGCCATGCCAAGTGACAGTGGCCCATCGAATCCATTCATCCCATCCTTTTGTCATTCTTGGAAGGTTGCATATGTCACAAACATCCCACCAGATCGCTTTAGTATAGGAGCATTCAAAGAACAAGTGGTTGTGATCTTCGTTGTTGCAGAGATAGAGTGAACATCTATTGGGACCATGTATACCAAACTGATGAAGTCTATCTTGAGTTGTGAGTTTCTGTTAGATAGCCACCCATAGAAGAAATGAATTTCATGAAACACCATTCTTGAACCACATAATGTCATGCCATTTAACCATCGGATGATGAGATCCTAGTTGCTTGCAACCTACTTTGATCGAGAATCTGTGATTTGGTGAATCCAGCCAAACAATCTCATCCTTTAGCCCTATCATAGGATTAGAATTGGAAGGAATAGCTTCCACAATGGGGTGCCAGCCAATAGCTTGAGTGGTAGGAATTTTCCATTCTGAGTTATGAATCAGCACATTCATCTTCACGTTCTTTTCCATACCTGAATCATAGATGAATCTTTTGCTATAAGAATCCGCGAGCGGGCTGTGAGGATGCCAATTGTCAAACCATAGAGAGGTGGCCATGCCATCTCCTATGATGTACTTCATCTTCGGCCATGCTAAGGATCTGAGCTTTAGAATCTTTCCCCATGCCCCAAGAGCAATTCTCTGGCATCTTGATTGTCCAGAAATTCCTACCTCACAACAGATTAGATCTGATCCAAGTAGACCAGATTGAGCCATCTGAGTCATTGCACAGGTTCCAAATGTGTTTCAACAAAGCAATCTTCTTCCATTCTGTTATCCTTTTTATTGAAAACGGAAACCAGCACTATTGAAAACGGAAACCCCCACCCAACAAATATTGATTCGCGAACGAGAAGTATAAGGATGATGCCATGAAGACAGTTGTTCTTCGATAAGTCGTTTTCAGTTCTTTAGAGAACCAAGGAAGGGAGATTATCCCACCAACACACAATAAGTGCAGCAAAGAAGTTTTATTGACCTGAAAATTGCGTAACCTTTACATGTTTGGGTTATGCCTTTATTTATACTGAATTTGAACTTAAAGAAACCGTAATGGACCTCCCTTAGGTGGACTTATATGTAGCCCACTTACAATTGACCCAAATAAGTAATAATAACCCAAAAACTAAGAAGAAAATACTAAAAATACTAAAAATCCGAAAATAACCCAAAAATTGACCCAAATAAGTAATAATAACCCAAAAACTAAGAAGACTAAGAAGAAAATTCTAAAAATCCAAAAATACCATCCTAAATAAGCTAGAATCAGATTTGTCACCCTTAAGAAGTCCTAAACAAAATTGGAAAAATCTGATTTGGAAAATTTGTGTTGCTGCCCCATTTGATGTCATTGATTAGCTTGGAATTCCTTGTTTAACTTGGACAAATAAGAAAACAAATTTCCTCCTTTGTTGCTGATTTAATTACTTTCCTTCCTAAGTGAGGAAAAGCATTAAATAGTCCTCCCCTCTTTAGGAATAAGATTTGGCCAACTTCCTTACTTAGTTAGGAGAATAAATTGCTGACTCTTTATCCTTGTAGTATTAGAAAAGACAAGCCTAACAAGGCTGGTATGCTTGTAATATTAGAAAAAGACAAGCCTAACAAGGCTGGTTGATTAGTACTTAAAAGTGCATTTTTATCAAGGTTTTATATCATCATTTTGCACTTGAAGTAAAGCAGTACTTATACCCCCCGCTCCTGCTTCATGTCTCCTCGTGAACTCTTCAAAACAAGAGGAGAGGTAGGATTTTCATCTTCATAACAATCAGCATTGCTCACATCTGATGCAGCCTTCTCATTCATATTACAATCAGAAAATATTTGTACCAGATGTCGAACAACCATTCTCATTACAGTTACGCACTTTAGATGCCAAAGGACCATTCTCACCACTCACAGAACCCTTATTTTGTTTAACAACTACCTGTTATTGAAACTGATTTTGCTTCTTATCCACAGATTTAGAGTTCGCAGCTCCTACTTTCCTCTTAGCCTCTGCCTCCATTGTAAGATTATCACCATTATTAGTAGCACATATCGCTGTCGTGTGTCCAAAGACATTACAATTATTGCACTTCGATGGTATCCATTCGTAATTAGCTGAAATTGTTATGTCTTCGACGGTATCCATTTGTAATCAGCTGAAATTGTTATGAATAACCCATTTGGACAGCGAAGGTTGTATTCCTTAACCAGCGTCTTCGTAGTGTCAATCTCAACACAAACTCTTGCGTAGCTAAGCCTTTGACGCAACAATGTAGTATGATCAGCATGAAGAGGAACCCCAATAGCACTCGCTACACAACTCAACCCCTTAATAGTCCAATACTCAAGAGGAACATTATACAGCCTAACCCATACCGGAACTTTGACCAAATCACCTTTCAAAAATTGCATGTTCGGTTGCCAACGTTTAAGCACCAAAGGTCTGCTTGCCATGTGCCATGGGGCTCTTTCCAGCACATTAGTGGCATGATCAACAGAATCAAAAGTGAATAGGAAGAAACCATTTTGGCATGATCAACAGAATCAAAAATGAATAGGAAAAAACCATTATCCGAAGATAAAACTTCTGATAGACCATAGGAGCCCTAGATTCTTTTGGCAATAGAATTAACAACGAGATATGGTAATTTCTGACCCATAAAATGACCAACTAGGGTGGATTTCCAAATTTCGCAGCCATCCTCAAACACATCAAGTGGAGGAGCTACTGTCACACGACCATCAGTCATAGCAGGGGGAGCAAAATGCAGATTATGAACTAGATAAATACCAAGGTTCTTACTACTTTTTTTTTTTTTTTGGTAAGTTGACGTATATATTAAAGGAAAACGATACAAAGATTATAAGGGGCATACCCCAGATTTACAATGAGAACAGAAACGTAAAACAACAGATGGCTACATGCTAGCCACCGAACTGAAAACTCAAGACCTAACTTGATTCGTCAGGGAAACCAATACAACCAGCTAAATATCAAATGAAGAATCTATGTTATTAACCCTCCATGCTCGTTGGATTCTTTTATTTTCATCTGTTGGTAGAACGTTCCTCATCAAATCAAGCTTATCACGGATGATACATTCAATTTGATGAAAGACCAAATTCTGAGTTCTAGATATTCCAGCAAAGGTCCTTGCATTCCTTTCTTGCCAGATATGATACACTGTAGCTGCAAAACTGAGTTTACGAGAAAAATTGACGAAACTTTTGCCATGCCAAGTGACAGTGGCCCATCGAATCCATTCATCCCATCCTTTTGTCATTCTTGGAATGTTGCATCTGTCACAAACATCCCACCAGATCGCTTTAGTATAGGAGCATTCAAAGAACAAGTGGTTGTGATCTTCGTAGTTGCGGAGACAGAGTGAGCATCTATTGGGACCATGTATACCAAATCGATGAAGTCTATCTTGAGTTGTGAGTTTCAGTTGGACAGCCACCCATAGAAGAAACGAATGTCTTGGAACAGCATTCTTGAACCACACAATGTCATGCCATTCAACCATCGTATGATGAAATCTTAGTTGTTCCCAAGCTATTTTGATCGAGAATCTGTGATTTGGTGAATCCAGCCAAACAATCTCATCATTTTGCCCTATCATAGGATTAGAATTGGAAGGAATAGCTTCTACAATGGGGTGCCATCCAATAGCGTGAGTGGTAGGAATTTTCCATTCTGAGTTATGAATCAGCATATTCACCTTCGCATTCTTTTCCATACCTGAATCATAGATGAATCTGTCGCCGTAAGAATCTGCGAGCGGGCTGTGAGGATGCCAA
>NW_011504303.1:0-6446 GCF_000495115.2 Populus euphratica
ATAAAAAACTTTCACCTCTTTAAGATGCTAAAATAAAGAGTTGGTCCACTAAATCCTAGCATAGAGAATTCATTCTGGACCTCTTATTGTTAACTTGAAAAGTGTTTTACAATCTTCTTCTTCTTTTTTTCTGTTAGCTTTTTCATTTTCATCATGAATTTTTAATTTAATTTTACTATTAAAATTCATGTTAAAATTTGGTTTTGAATTTAATAGAATATAAAAAATTGATATAATTTAATTAAATAAAAAAAAATTAATAACAATAAATCGATAAATTAAAAAAGTTAATGGGAACTTGTAAAAAAAGAATTGTTACGAAAATAAAAAAGATAATTAAGCTAAGATTGCATCTAATTCAATGTGAAAAAATAAAATTGAAAAAAAATATTTAAGTCATCCTTAGTGAGCATGTCAAATATATAATTTAGATTATTGGATTAAGATAAATTAATAAAAAGAAAAAAAAAAGTTGAAGTCCAGTTCCAAACAAATCCAACATAAAACCATGAAATAAAAAAAAAACCAACAAATCTGAAAAGCCTGTCAAACTTTGTAACCCAAATCATATAAATGAGATAACTCAATAAAAGACAAACCATAAATGATGCTTAATTTTAAAATAATTAATGTTGAAAAATGAAATAGAAAAAATATTAAACTTTAAAATATAACCATAAAAACACTCTAGTCAACCCAAATGAATATGTCAATCTCTAGGTCAAAAAAAAGAAACTAGAATAAACGAATAGAAAAAAAATTGAAGAAAATCACAAAACTCTATATTCTAATTAAGGCAGGTACTATGAACCAATTTAATTTTTTTCCAACATAAAAAAGGACACCAAGGAGATACTAACACCTCTAAAATTGAAAAGAAATTGATATTCCATTAATTGGCTCAACCAAGTTTAATAAACTTGACTAACTTAAAAAAGATATTGAGACACTTTTAATGCCACCATGTAAAAAGGCATTTAACCTTCAATTGAAGCCACAAAAATTACCTAAAAGATATGAATACCCTCGTGCATAAGTGAAATGTGAAAATATGCCAGTCATCTTTTTTCATAAATAATATTTCTTATTTGAAAAGATGTTTTAACCAAAATAATAATAACAAAAAAAAATCAAGATAAAAGGAACAAAATACCTTTACCTACCGGTTCAAACAATTTTAATCCATGTTAATTTTAATCCATAACATGGGGAAAATTAAAAAAGCTCTTATATAACAATTCAATTAATTATGGTTTAAAGGATAGTTAATTCATTTTGTTATGCTATAAAAATTAAAAAGATTTTTGTATTTCTAGTAAATTTAACAATGACAAGTGAATTACAGTAAATAAATCATCTTACTCGCAACTTCAAGTTAAAAATTTTAACTTGTAAAAAAAAAATATATATATATATATACTATTTAAATGAATAATAATCTATTAAAAGAAGTGCAATAACTTTATCAAGGGTTTAAGATATTCTCTAGTTATAATATTTAGGATCTACCCTAACAAAACTAATTAGACTATTTATATTTAAATTATTTAATGCTCACTCTAACTTATTTTTTACTTGGTGTTTCTTGCACTTTTGCATCCATAAAGTATTTTTTTTTCTAGTATTTAAATTGAATTATTGGATGTTTTAAATTCAAAGGTTAGATTTTGATATATTATAAGAGTTGTTATCACATTTTTTTTATGGTTTATGAATAAATAATCATATCTTTTAAAGAATTCATCTTCTTGATAGATAACTAAAAATGTTAATTAATGGCCACTCATTATTATAAAAACAAGTTATTCTGCTGTTTTAAAACAATTTTTTTCTCACTTTGTTCTTGCAATAATCAAACTAAGTTTTTTATGTTTTATTAAAGAAGAATTTATCTTATTGCTATGAAATTAACTTTTGGCATCTTTTTATTAATCATAAAATTATATTTGCTTTCAATATTTAATTAGAAAAAAATATTAAATCTCCTTAAAAAATAATTATTCACCAAGATTCAGAATATTATTCATTATAATAATATAATAATAAAATTATTCATGAGCAATACTATCCTTGAACTAATATTAAAGGCAAAGTAGCCTTTTACAATGACACAATTATCTTTTATATATTGTATGGGGCTAGATTAGTCATTTTATTTTTTATTGCACGATATAATTATTAATTCAACCTTAGAATAAAAAAAATATAATGCCCTTCACTCATGAGTGTTTTGGTCTTTTTAATTTTTTTCAAAATAGTGTAAATATTTTATTATCCTTTAAGACAAAATCAAATAAATTCTTTTGCAATGGCTTTTTAGTGTTTTTGCCATGGTTTTTTTTTTTTTATAACATCATGTTAGTTTAAGGCTATTGTTATATTTTAATAAATATTAAATATTATATAAAAAACTTTGTTAATATGTTCGTTGCATGCACCAATAAAGAAATGTCTATTGCACCCTTCAAGGGGCACGTGGGTGGCACCTGATCTTCAAAAGCCACCTTCATCGATAGTGTTGGAATCCCCACGGCACCCTTTCCGTGATGGAGCAATGTATGTTTCAAGATTTATGTCAGTTTGATATTGATAACCTTTCCCCCCTTTCCTTTCTCTTTCCTTTTGGATTTTTGTGTAAGCCCCTTGAAGATTCATAAACACCCTTTTTATTTTTTTTCAATTCTTCATATTTAATTCTTTTTTTTTTATTTTGAGTAATTTATGAAATTGAAATGCATTTTCAATTTTACCCCTCTTTAAGTTTTTCATATTTCAAATAGATTCTTATTCTTTTTATTGTTATTTGTTTTGTTTGAGATGATTTTTAAATTTTTTTTATGATTTCACCCTTATTTGTTTTTTTAATCAAATTCGATCTTTATTTTTTTATTTTTATCTTTTTGCTTTAACAAGTTTTTCAAATTGGTTGGTAATAAAGTTTCTTGATTGAATTTAGATTCATGATTTTACAGGTTACAAGTTTTCGGGATTTGATCAAGTTTGAGAAGTTTTCCCGGGCTTACTTAGTTTTCATAGTTTTCTTTGCCTATGTTAATTTTTTTTTCTTATTTCATCTTTTAATAGTTATTCAATTCGAGACTAAGTTATGTGTTTTTTTTAACTTGCTTTTTGTTGAATTCTTTTTTGGTCTTGAAAATGAACTAATTATCTTTAGTTTTTTGTACTTATTTTTTTTTATTGGGTCTTGTGAAAGAATAATATACCACTTGAGTGTTATTATGATAAACTTTTTTGAAGCGACTCTCTATTTAATAATAAAAAAAGATATTCATAAGAAAAAAAATAGATACAATCATGGAGGAAGAATGATTTCTTTCATCAAAATTGTATTTTTTGATTCATATGTATGTATATTTTTCTTGTTTTGACAACAAAGCTATTTTTTTATTAGTAACACAGTTCATTAAGTATAGAGTAAAAGCAATAAGATAAAAAACTATTAAAAAAATATAATGATTTGAACTAAAAACGTTGTGTATATTTTTAATAAAATAATTTAATTTTCTTATTTATGCATTTATTTTTTTATTTTTTTAAACAACAACATGTTTTTTTAAGAGAAACATTTATTTCTAAGTAAAATCTTATTATGATAGTTAAAGCATGTTTTTGTAAGAAATTAAAAAAAAATTACGAATCAATTATTTGTATAAATCTATATGAAAAGGAATATAAAAACAATAAATTTTGGAAAATTATATAAAGACTACAATAAAAAAAATAGATATGATTGTATCATTCAATATTAATAAAAAATTTATTTTAAAATATTCACATACCATGCTGACACCTAATTATTCATAAATCAAATGATAAAATCATAACAAAAAAACCCTAATCTTTTAAAAACAATGACATAACTAAATAATCACTTAAATATAATTTTAATAATTTGATCCTAAGTTTTTATGGTAAAAACTTAAAAAAAATAATGGATTATTCAAGGAAAAGACCAAGTGCCAAACCTAATATAAAATTGCAATCATGTGTGAGCCTCAAAGACCAAGCTCACGTACACTTTTCTTGTTTCTTTTAATGGGTGAATGACACTTTGTATGCCCTCTTTGTTTTTAATAAATAGTAGATTAAGTGTTACTTTCTGGTAAAGATGATGAGATCTAAGCTTTTGGACAAAAAAAATACAAATTTAAACTTAGTTTCACTAGAAATAATCTCTAACACATCCTATGAACCTTAAGAAATCCATCATAAACAAAACAAAAACATATAATTACCTAAAAAATCAAAATTCAAGTGAACTAGAAAACCTTTATGAGTCCTAATCTAATTTTAAAATATTCAAAGAGAAACACCACTACCATTGAACCTCTCTCTCTAAGACAAATTCATTGATATCAAGATCGACTATTTTGATAGCTAAAATATGATCTGCCAAATATTTTCACTCTCCTCTAACTTTTTCTGATGACTCTCTCTATATCCTCTCACATTTCGGCGACCAAAATATAAAATAAATGAAGTTTAGGAGTGAAACGTGAAGCCTTTAAAATATTATAATGAAAAAATCTTAAAATAAAAACTTTAGGGGTTAAATTTGATTTTTCACACCTTTTAAGCAATAAAAAATCTAATGTGGATTTTTTTTTTGTTTTAGTATCAAGTTTTGTCCCTAGTGTTTCAATTTTTTTAAATTGATAAATTCATATCTTATTATGTAAAATTAAGCATTGATTTAATTTCAAAATGTTTTTGACATCATGAAACCTTATAATATGTAACATAAAACAAATTATAAGGCTTAAAACTATGTCAATGTAATGTGGGAGATAAAATTAAAAACAAAAACCCCGATGAGTGGAAAAACAGTATTCTTCAAGAACCAAAAAAGAAAAAAAAAAGAGATCACCCAACTACATTGTTCCAATCTATAATGCAATTGGCTATGCATGTATAGTAACTATAACAGTGAAACCTACAACTCTTTTATTTTATTTTATTTTATTTTTTTAATTTGTTGGTTATTAGGTTAGACGTAGTTCATTTATGAAGGATAAGTCTGGTCCAAATATATAAATGAGTTACTAAAGTAAGTAATTGATTAGTACTTAAAAGTGCATTTTTATCAAGATTTTATATCATCATTTTGCACTTGAAGTATCAATAACTCCTTAACTAAAACATGTTTTATACAAGAAAGCTGAGACAATTTCCTACAACTTTCATGTTTTCAAGTGGCTCCAATTTTGACGTTATCAATGACGTTTTGGGAAGACAGAGAAAATAAGGATTGTCACCAAGTCAAGAGTTGGTCACCCACTTATCAATTAGTTATCAAATCAATAGTTTCCAATTTTGGCCTATAAAAGGAGGCATTTGCCATGCATTTAGGCATCTTGGTCTCCAGATTAAGATCATGCTTTTGCTTTCTCTCTTTGTATTTTTGTAATGTTTATGCTTTGCTTTCATTAATATCAAGTTTATGTCTTTCATTTCCTTTCCTTTACTTAGTTAACTATTATCTAATTTATGTTCTTATTTTGTTTATTTATTTTTCTTTCTTTCATTATGTTTAGCTAAGTTTATTATGTCACGGTGAAAAGGTTACATTAATGGTGTAAGAATAAGTATAATATAAACTTAATATGGACTTTAATGTTTGATACTAACATATTTTATATTTGTTATCTTGTTCACTCTTTAATACTTTGCTTGTTAAATGACTAATCTTGATTTATGTTGTTTAACAATTGGTACAACAAATACTTGGTATTTTCATATATAACACTTGGTACAACAAATGCTTGACACTTTTATAGCCCATACTGTATGGTATAACCGACACCTGAGTTATGAAAGGAACTTGATTTGTTGTTAACATAAGTTATAATCATGAATGTTTGACAAGATTTACAAGTATTAACATTAATCAAATAAGATGACTAATGTAATCATGTTAACAATCTATAATCAGATTAGAACATCCTTTGTGTGTGGTTTCCAATTGAATAATAAGAGTTTATACTATACTTGTTTGAAATATCATTAGTGGATCCTCTAAACTTGACATTTGTTATTATCATTGTTTAATCCTTACGTTAATCTTCCATCTCAAAGTTCTCATCAACTTCTGCTTTTTCTTCTTCTTCTTCTATTATTATTATTATTATTATTATTATTATTATTACTACTACTACTACTACTATTATTATTATTGTAATTATTGTTACTACTATTATTATTGTTGTTGTTTATAATTGTTGTTTATAATTTGTACAATTAACCTCCTTGTGGTTCGACCCCGGTCTTGCAGGGTTATTTATTACTTCGATACTCCTGCACTTAGGAGAAGACATCAATCTTTTAGTTGTGTCAGTAATCGTTTCTTTTATTTTTATATATAAAGACATAGCCTATATGAAAAGAAAAGTTTTTATTTGTTGAATAATACTTCTCTCTTTCTCTTC
>NW_011504311.1:0-6426 GCF_000495115.2 Populus euphratica
AATTGTATTCTTGAAATTATGTAGGGAATTAATGGTCACTTTCTATAGATGTTAATCCTGGCTAATTATTATTATTATTAAATATACTAAAACACCTCGGTCTTTCTTTATCGCTCCACTGCCCTTTTTTTTCCCCTCAGGTTTTTTTTCTCAATTGTAACCTGTAATGATCAAATTAATGAATAGTCTGTTTTTTTTTAAAAAAAGATGATTGATGAATAGTTTATTAAAAATGAAAAAAATTAAAATAAGTATCAAAGTGTAAAACAAAAGGAAAAAATGGCCAATAAAAAATTCTTGAAAAAAGTTCTTTGTAGTCCTTATAATTTCATATTTTTTTTCACTACAGTCCCAATAATTTTTGTAATTTCAATCTCTGACTTATAAAAAGAAGGGAGAAAGTTCTAGTGGGGTGAGAGGGTCGTCTATTCAAAAAACATTTGGATATTTTTTTAAGCTTGATGGATTAGTTTTTGAATGTGTTTGAGGATGTTAAGGTATATTTAGGTGAAAATAGGGTTTTAGGGCAAAATGATAGCCGTCTTAATTTTTCAACACCTTAATGGTGGTTGAAATCTGAACAAATAGATAATGTGTTGTTTATACATCAAATAATATATTGTTTGTTGTATTATTTTTTTAAAAAAAATAAAGGTGGAATAAAAGTTGTTCACCCCTAAAAAAAGAATTAGGAAGAAAAGACCCAAACATATAGGGTTGAGCTGTTTTTTAAAAGCCTAGATGTGTTGGTCCACTCAAGACAAGGCCACATGCCCGATCTCTCTCTCTTTTTTTATTAATTTTTTTCTTATAATTTTTTTTAAACAAATATTTTGGTTATTCTATATTTAGGTAAAAAAATTTAATAATTTTTTTTATTAACCCCAATGAAATTCATGATCTAATTAAGTCAAACTTGTGTTGGTCCAACATTTTATTGTCACAACATTTTTTTTAAAAAAATACTGTTAATTTTTTTAAAGCATTTAGTTTGTTTTGAATCAGTAGTCATAATACGTTTTGTTTTGGTTCCTATAAGATTTTTTTTAATTTTCTTTTTACAGAGTTATCACAATCTTATTACTTTAGCTGTAATTTTGATATATTAACTTGGATTGATTAGAGCTAGTTCAATATATAATCATCAATATATAATTTTTTAAAATACTATCTTCAATTTTTTTCTTTTAATTTCATCATTTAACTTTTTTTTATTTCTAATCATATATTTAGGTAAAAAAATTATTAAACTAAATAGAGTCTATGATTCGGGTCAAATATTTGCCCGGTTAAGCAATACTGTAACATCTCACATCGAAAAAAGAGTGTTCAGAGTTAGGATATATTAAGGTAATTGATACTAAACCATATAGGACGCTTTTAAGGGCTTATAGGTTGCTAGAAACAAAACCATGAGATGTGGAATTCAAGTTAGGTTGATTTATAGCAAACAATATTCTACAAGAAGGAAGGGTTGGTTCTTACATATAATATTAGTGCCAAGGACAACTTGTTCTTAACGTGGGGGATTATAACATTCCACATCAAAAAAACAGTGTTCAGAGTTAGGCATATTAAAGCAGTTGATATCTAACCTTGTAGGACGTGTTTTGAAGTTTATAGGATGTCAGAAACAAAACCGTGAGCCGTAAAAGCTGAGTTTAGCTGAACCATAATAAATAATATTCTGTTTGGAGAAATAAATTGGGCCTTACAAAAACTAATTAATTCAGTATAATATTGTCATGTAATTTTTTTGGATCCAAATGCTTAGGTTTTTTTATTCATGTAGTTTTTTTTGTTTGATATTATTTCCTGTGATGAAACAAAGAAGATATAATCTATAACGCGAGACAGTATCCTAATTAGGTTATTGAACTCTATTACTACATAGTACATACTCCCCGGCTCCATTATTTTCTGATTATCGTGATTGTCCAGAGACGGCAATGTTGGGACCTCTTGTTGTCTCGACTCCCTTATTTTCTGGTTCCCGTGAATGAACCTTATAACCATCATAACTCGATTTTCTGGCTGTCCTGGTTGGTGGAATCTGGGAATTTTATGTTGTTGCCCGAAATCTTTATGTTGACCATCTTTGTCATCGATGAAAGAAAAATATAATAAAACTCCAAAAGTCGGTTCGAGAAGATGATGTGTATGGTGGAGGTAGTCGCATCCCGCAAGTTCGAGCTGTTAATCAATAATTTCTTACAACTGTGGATGATTGTATGGCGGCGTACGTAGTATTTTACATATTATTTAGTTGTTGCAGATTGTCACGACTCCTTAATTATTTGTTCAGCAGCTTTTTGTTTACCAGGCTCAAGTTTCTAGTCGGTTCAACTCTTGATTGGCTTTGCAGAGATGCAGTGAATCTAAGACATGACATCGATGAGTGGCTTTTCTACCTTTTATGTTTGTGAGTGCTTTTAGCGTCATGTACCTTGTGACTGAGAAATAATTTGCTACCTCTCCTGTTAAATTTTCTTCAAATGAATATTTTTTTGGAGGATAATATCTTGAAGGAATACTACCACACTAACAACTACCATCATTAGTGAAAAATACAGCTTGAGTGTCTCTTGATCTATTTAAAAATAAAAATAGATTTATGGAGTAGTAACAGCAAATTATGAGATAAAAATAACACTACCCTGAACTAAAAGCAAAGCTGTTAATTTCCGATAGGCTCCATTATTTTCTAAATAAAATCATGATTTTTTTTAATACTTAGTTTAATTATCAAACATTATTTTATTTTTTTAAGTATTGCTTTCGGTTTACAAATCACTACACAATAACATATCAATCCCAAATTTATTCAAGTGAAAACAACGTGCAACACATCAGCTTGATAGTGAATGGATTAGATTTTAAACCAAGGTAATAATAGACAACTCCTGCTTGGGAGTCATGTGATTGTGATCCCTATGAATCTTTTCCCGTTTCATGCATGAAGACATACAAGGCTTGCCCTATATTCTTTGCTTTGATCTTCACCTTTCCATGGATGGCATGAACTAGAAAACAAAATGAGGATCATATTGGGATTGAAGATCCTTACCTGCATTTTTTGTGTTTCCCATGTATAGGAGTTGGGTGCAAGCATTTATCGAGTAAAAGTTAGGATCACAATCCGTAAATTATCCTAGTTAAAATACAATGCTCTTGTCATCAGGATCAAATATTATGGACAGTTCTTACTTGAAAATATATAAAATAATATTTTTATTTATTTTTAAAAATTTACTTTTAATATTAGAATATCAAAACAATTTAAAAATATTAAAAAATAAATTTTTAATAAACAATTTCAACCAAATTTCTGAAAACAATTTAAGTAGGATATTAGTTTTCTTCGATTAAAAATGATAATGAACTCTTATGCCGCCGACCAAGCATTTCACCGAGAAGATAGGTACGGAGTGTGGAAGCCTATTGAGATTTAAATCCAAAAATCATCTCTTCTTTGAAGACCCAATTTCGGCTCTCAGTGTCAAGTCGGTAGTGACACCAATCATTTAAGAGCAAAAAAGGGAAGAACTCAACTCGTGGCATGCAACAATTCGTCGGGAGTCGAACTTAGGCTGCGTTGGTCGGCTGATTGTCAAATTCGACCGACATTAATATTAATATTATTATTTTCATGACGTCCAAGAAAAGGAAAGCGATGAAGATTGCAAAATGTTACTGTATCAATGCACGACCTTTTTAAAAAAAATTATATATTTTAGATGCTGGTATTGTTGATTATCATTATTAATGTTTTTCACATATATGACATCTTTATTTTTTAATTAATCCATAAACCCTCCATTTCATGCATTGATTAAATAGCATAACCTCGGCGCCAGGTCATGAAACTCTGTACAAATCTTGAACCAGGCGCAGAAGAGAACATGTCAGAATTTTCTTAAAGGTTTTTGTCTTTGAATTAATTATGGGAATGTCTAGTTACGAGCTGTCTCGAACAATCATACTACAGACAAGTATATCATCTGATGCCATGCTTCGGCATATTGACTTGCATTTCTTTCGGAAAAATTGAAAAAGATTGATTTGTAATAAAAATTACCATAAACATCATCTCATCGGGCGGCCGGCTCTTGTTTACTCTTCCCCATGCTCTTCGGCACAGATACAATGGTGAAAGTTATGACACCCGGCACAGCTATTTTGGAAGAGGAAACTCTAAAAACTGTCTAATAAAAATAAATAATTCGATGACTAATTAAGCCACGTTTATGACATTCCATCTCCTCTCCTAATCCTCTCGACTCTGCAAGCTCCAGAGACGACGAGCGATGGACAGAGAGTCACTGGGTTCTCGTTTCCCCTTTTAGTTTCAGCTTACCGGAACACGAGCATAATTAAATTAAATTAAATTATTACTAGCAATAATTAACTAACAAAGACGGTGGACAAAACACTGTGAGGTCAGGATGAGTTAGGTCTTTCTCGCTGAGCTCTCGTTTGCTTGATTTGTGTATAGGTGGGTGTGCTCTGCTGGCTGACCGACCAATTAGATATGTTTGCCTGTGATCATGGGACCCATAGAAGGTCCACTCAGGACAAGAAGAAACAGATTTTTATTCCATGGTGATAACCTAATGAAAAAGAAAAGAAAAGAAAAGAATGTCACCTTGGTCTTATTTTAATAATTCGAAAAATGTCATTAACATCTTAGTAAGTTTACATTTCTCAAAAAAAAAAAAAAATGATATATGTGCACGGTGAGCTGTGTAAGGGTCATGTCGACCAACAACCATTGTAATTCAACAAAAGACAGGGAAGTACATGGTTCATTAATCAATTTATTTATATTACTAGGAAATAAATTAATTTTGTTCTTTTTATTTGCACCAGAGGATCAAGTGATGAGTTCAAATTAAAAGGAATATCCTAGAAATTATTTTTTGAAATCACCCTACATCATTCATGGTGTATTCAATGAACTCTATTTTAGGACCATATAAATTTTTTCTTTGACAAATATTTTTAGAAAAGAATATCAACTCCTTTTAAAATAAATACTTGCACAAAATCCTTTCGAGATGTTGACAGGGACCTTTTGAAGATTAAGTCAGTACCAAATATTTTTATGTAATAAGAGATATTAATAGAAATATTAATAAGCTTTTATGAAAATAAAAAAAAAGAAAAGGAAAAAGTTGTAGAATTAAAGAAGAAGAAGTAGAGTATGTGTTTTTATCTTTGAGTCTAAGGTTTCGAACCCTTTCCTATATCTTCATGCTTCCTTTTATATTACTTTACTTGACTTGCTTCGTACAACATAAAAGAGATAGAGATATAATCTAATAATAGTAAAATAATATTATTTATTGTTCGTGCTATAACATATAATTAATATAAGCATGGGCTGCTTGTTCGTATTTAATAAGATATGATGAGTATTATAATTACTACCCAGACTCAGAGTGTGGGGGGCTTAGTATGAAGTGACCCGTTAGTTATGCACTTAATCTGAGAGATGTTAGGCTCAATCCACACCTGAAGCCCAGGAGAAAATGAGGCGCAGATATATCCAAGTTCACCGTAGAGCTAGGCGTGAACACGTCCAGGTCCAACATGGGGCGGGGCAAGGTATGAACATATTCCGGTCCAACGTGGAGGTGGACGCGGTGCGTCCGGATCTAATATGGGACAAGACATGGACACATTCGCGTCCAACGTGAGACTGGACGTGGACACGTTTAAGTCCAATGTTTAGTTGGACATAGTCACATCCGAGTCCAACATGGGACTAAGCATGGATGTGTCCGTGCCCAACCTAGAGTTGGACGCGGTAGCTTCCGAGCCTAACATGAAATTGAACGGGGATATATCCGTGTTCAATGTAGAGTTAAGAGGAGTCGCTTCCAAGTCTAATGTAAAGTTGGGTGTGAATATAACTCAATCTAACTGGGGGTTGGAAACACAAAAAAATATAACTCCATTTTATGTTATGATTTTCATGCATTATCTTTTAAAAAATATTGATTTAAGAGATTATGACCCATCACCTAGTTAATCTTGGATGATTTGGAGCATGTGCTGAGAGATTGGGAGTTGTCTAGTTGCTCAACAAACTCCAACGGTCATATAAATATTACTTTAAAACTTTATGTTAACTTTTGTATGATGATTTGGAAGTGATTGCAAAGGGCAAATTCAAAAGCAAACTGATGGAACACTCTAGAATATTGGAGTTTTTTTCCTCCTCAAAACCAATCATTAAAAACAAAAAAATGTACGCAGTTAGTATAATTCATAATTAAAAAAATCATTTTACAAATTTAATTTTTTACATTTTAATTTTTTTTAAAAAAATTAATTTTTAATATTTTTATAAAAAATAAAAAAATATTATTAAAAAAATATTTTACAAAAACAAACACTAACTCAACAACAAAGCAGTCGATA
>NW_011504288.1:0-6480 GCF_000495115.2 Populus euphratica
ACTACTACTACTACTACATTACTATTACTGTTATTATTGTTGTTGTATTATTGTTATCTATAATTTATACAATTAACCTCCCTATGGTTTGATCTGGTCTTGCCGGGTTATTTATTACTTCGACACTATTGGACTTGGGAGAAGATATCAATCTTTTGGTTGTGTTACTCTACCTCCTAGAAGAAATCTTGAGGAAACATTGCATGCATTCATTGAAAAGTAAGAGATAATCAATATTCAACTTGCTCAAAGCATAACGGATTTTAAAGGTACTCTTTCAAAATTGACTTTTACTCTTAGTTTCCAAGAGAAAGCTAAGTTTCTATCTCAACCACAATATAATCTCAAGGGGCAACATAATGCAAATGCAAGTAGTTTTGGAAGCCAACACTTGGATTAATTCAAATCAGTCATCACTCTTCGCAGTGGTAAGGTTATTGAAAAATCCACTTTTGAATCTTGTGAGAAAGATGATAAGTCATTCTCTAAGGGCAAGGAAGAGGTTGAATCTGAATATTGCAAAGAAAAGACTGATTCCTCACCAACATTTCTATTTTCTCATGCCATAACCAAACAAAGAAAACTGAATCACAACCTTAAAATCTTTAAAACTTTCAAACAGGTAAGGATTAATATACCTTTGTTGGATGCTATTAAACAAGTTTCTTCGTATACTAAATTTTTTAAAGATCTATGCACTATAAAGAGAAAAGTGAACGTGAAAAAGAAAGCCTTTTTAACTGAACAAGTAAGTGTCATTCTTTAGAACAATAATGCTTTGAATATAAAGACCCTGGTTGTCCTACAATTTCTTACTTTATTGGAGAATATAAAATTGAAAGAGCTTTACTTGATTTTGAAGCTAGTGTGTATTTACTTCCATATTCAGTTTTTCAAAGTCTCAATCTAGGTGAGTTAAAACTAAATTTTGTAACTCTTATACTTACTGATAGATCTATAAAAGTGCCAAGAGGAATAGTTCAAGATGTGTTAGTATAAGTCAATAAATTCATTTATCTTGTGGATTTTATTGTCTTAGACACACAACCTGTTGAAGCACGTAATTCATTTCCTATTATTTTAAGATGTCCATTTCTTGTAAATTTTAACGCATTGATTAATTCATTTCTTGTAAATTTTAAGATGTCCATTTCTTGTAAATTTTAAGGCGTTTAAGTTATTCTTGAATATAAAACCAAGAGAAGATGTGAGCCACAATCACAATTATGAATTGAGACTTAGTTTATAAAAATTTGTGTCTTTTGGTTTTATTAATATTTCAGGTGATGTCTTTTATACTCTATTTTTCTACTCTAGAACATTGAGGACAATGTCTCATTTTGGTTGAGGGGAGAGGGTAATAATTAATATTAAAAAAAACTAACTATGTTTTCTATTTCATAAACCATTTGCAAACTGTTGTTACTAAGATGATAGAGTAAGGAGGAATTTTATTGACTCTTGAGACGTATTTTGATAAATAGTTTTCAATGGTTATTTGCAATATTCATAACAAAGTCTATTAGAATACTTATTGAAATATTCAGGTTTAAAAACTCTTGTTTTATTATCACTTAATTCTACTCATATACTCACTTAAAAAGTATTCTTAAACCTCTATTTTCACACATATACTTTAACATGTGATTGTGGATTGCACATTAGATTATTACATTATTTATGTTCTTTTGTTAAATGAGTATATGAGTAAAATTAATTGATAATAATACGAGAGTTTGTAAACCTGAATATTTCAAGAGAAGTATGTGATAGACCTTGTTATGAATATTGCAAATAACCATTTAAAAATATTTACTAAGATGTGTCTCAAGAGTCAATAAAATTCCTCCTTACTCTACCATCTTATTAACAGTTTTGTCAAATGATTTTATTGAAAACAAAAGCAGTTAGTTAGTTAGTTTTTTTTTTTTTAATGTTAACTACTACTACCCTTTCCCCCCAACCAAAACAAGACATTATCCTCAATATCTTGAGGTAGAAAGATAGAGTATAGAAGACATCATCTGAAGTAGTGAATACTAACAAACCTGAAACATATTTAAACAAATATAAAAAATAACAAAACAAAATAATATGCTATTAATAAAATCAAAAGATACAAGGATTCACAAACAAAAACTCAAATCCAATCTAAGGTTTTTACGGTTTTTCTTAGTTGACCAATTTATACAACTTATGAAGGGATCAATTACAGGGATGAAAAATTATAGTCGGTCAATCAATTATTCAGCAGCAGTAGTAAAGATTATGATTTGTCATGCTGAAGATGTTAAAAAATTCTATTCCACAATTTGATCAAGAAAAGATAATAAATTATCATAAAAACCTCAATCTTGCATATCTAGCATAGTAAATTTCTGTAATCGCATCTTGAGATAGGGCAGGAAAATTCTTTTCTATTTTTCAAGAGTGGTGTCCATTTTCAACTGAGAATTAGAGAAGAGATTCAAAGAAGTGAGAAAGAGCAAAGAAATGCATAAATATATACACAAATATTAGTTATTATAGAAAACTGAAAGAACCAATTTAAGTTATGGAGTACCGTTATTCATCATTTAACTAGGATAAGAGAGACTAACAAAACAAAAGTTAACCCAAAACAAAACACAAAATAATGTGAGAAAAATAAAAATCAATCTTTATACATAGGATCACTCAATTCAATAAAGTTATTTTAACAAAAAAATTATCAAAGTAAGACTTTATACTTTATACATAGGTCCATTTACCTTGAAAACATTATCATTCTTTAGAGTCTCGATATTATAGGCCTTATATGGATACATATGTTTCACAATACTACTTCATCTTAATCTTAGTTTTCTAGGAATAAATGGAGTTGAGAATTATAAAGTAAGACTTTTTAACCAACATTGAATGTTTTTCTCAGTATTTTCTTGTCATGAAACTCTTTTGTTCTTACTTTATGAATTCTTGAATTTTCATATGCATCATTTCTTATTTCCTCAAGCTCATTTATTTGTAATTTTTACAGTTGACTAACATTATCAAGGTTTGAATTGAAAGCTTTAATAGCCCAATAAGCTTTATGTTTAAGTTCCACAAGCAAGTGACAAGGTTTTTCATAAACTAATCTATAAGGTGACATACCTAATGATGTTTTATAAGTAGTTCAATAAGCCCAAAGTGCATCATTAAGTCTTAAAGACCAGTCTTTTTATTAGGTTCACTATTTTCTCCAAGATCTATTTAATCTCTTTATTAGCAAGCTCTACTTGTCCACTTGTTTGAGAGTTATAAGGGATGACAACTTTGCATATGATTCCATATCTCTTCATTAAAGACTTAAATAACTTGTTATATAAATGTGTTCCATCATCACTTATCTTGGCTTATGGGATTTCAAATTAACTCAAAATATTTTCTTTCAAAAACTTTATCACTATTTTGTGATTAGTGTTTAGACTTGGAATTGCCTCTATCCATTTGGAAACATAATCTACTGTGACTAATATGTACAAGAAACCAAATGATAGAGGAAAAAGACCCATAAAATCTATGCCTCAACAGTCAAAGATCTCAAAGACAAGAATAGGATTAAAAGGCATCATGTGACGTTTTGAAATAGATCCCAACTTTTGATAGTTTTTACAAGTCTTGTAGAATGCATGTGAGCCCTTGAACATGGTGGACCAGTAAAATCTACTTTGTAAGATTTTTACAGTTATCTTTCTTGATGAGAAATGACACCCACATGCTTTAGAATGACAAAATTTAATGGCACTACTTACCTCATTGTCAGGAATGCATCTTCAAAATATTTGATTAAGATAATATTTGAATAAATAAGGGTCATCCCAATAAAAGTTCTTCACTTCGTTCAAGAACTTTCTTTTGTCTTGGGTACTCCAACGAGTTGGCAATTGTTCTGAAACAAGAAAATTAATGATATTAGCAAACCAAGGTAATCTAGATACAAAAAGTAAAGATTTATCAAGAAAGTAGTCATCGATTGATGTGATATTAGATTTTGAATCTATTGTCAATCTTGACAAATGATTTGCGGCAATATTTTGGTGCCTTTCTTGTCTTTGATTGTGATATCAAATTCTTGAAGTAACAAAATTCACTGCACTAATCTAGCATTCAAATCTGTCTTAGAAAAAAGATATTTCAATACTATATGATCACTAAAAACAACAATAGGTGAGCTAACAAGATAAGACCTAAACTTTTTACATACAAATACTACTGCATGTAATTCTTTTTCAATGGTGGTGTAATTCATTTGAGCACTATTTAAAGTTTTACTTGCATAGTAAATCACATAAGGTTTTTTTATCTTTTCTTTATCCCAAAATAGCACCCACAATATAATCGCTAGTGTCAAACATTATTTTAAAAGGTAAAGACCAATCAGGAGGTTAAATGACAGGAGTAGAAATAAGCAAGTTTTTAAGTTTAATAAAGGCTTCTTCACAATGTTCAGTCTATTTAAAAATATTATCCTTTGTTAGAAGGTTACTTAAAGGGTTAGATATTACACTAAAATCTTTAATGAACTTTCTATAAAAACCAGCATGTACTAAGCATGATCTAACTTGTTTAATAGATTTTGGTGTTGGAAAGTTAACAATTAACTTGATTTTTGATTTGTCAACCTCAATTTCCTTTGATGAAAAAATATAAGCAAGTACAATGCCGTTTGTTATCATAAAATGATATTTTTCCCAAATCAATACAAGATTATTCTCTTTACACCTACTCAAAACCTTTTCTAAGTTAGTCAAACAATCATCAAATGAATTACAAAAAAAAAAATCATCCATAAAAATTTTAAGAAAGCGTTCAACCATATCATAAAATATACTGAGCATGCATCTTTGAAACGTAACAGTGCATTATATACTCCTAAAGACATCCTTTGATATGCAAAAGTACCAAATGAACATGTGAAAATAGTCTTCTTTTGATCTTCTAATACAATTTGAATTTGGTTGTAACCTGAATAGCCATCTAGAAAGCAATAAAATTCATGACCTGCAACTCTTTCTAGAATTTGATCCATGAAAGGTAATGAAAAATGATATTTTCTTGTCGTTGAATTAAGTTTCCTATAGTAAATGCACATGCACTAACTAGTAATAATTCTAGTTGAAATCAACTCATTTTTCTCATTTGTTGTCGCAATGACTCTATATTTCTTGGGTACAACTTGGGTAGGACTTATCCATTTGCTGTTAAAAATAAAATAAATGATTATATTATCTGTAAACTTAATGACTTCATTTTTCATTACTTCTTTCATATTAGGATTAAGCTTTCGTTGTATTTCTCTAGAGGGTTTAGCATTTTTCTCCAAATAAATACTGTGTGTGCAAATCAAAGGACTAATTCCTTTTGTGTCAGTTATAATCCATCCTAATGTTGTACATTTTTAGAGTTTGTAATAACTTATATTCTTGATATGCATTAAGTTTAGAAGGGATTATTACTAGAAAAGTTTTATTTTTTTTTCCAAAAATAAGTATTTGAGATTGAATGATAACGACTTCAAATTAGGTTTGGGAGGTTGAACACTTGATGGTATAAACTTAATTGATCGTGGTGGAAATTCCTTAATTTATGGTCTCTAATTATTTGCCTTTGATTCTTTTTAAAAATAAACCATTTGCAAATCGTCAAATTCGTCAATCTTAGTTTCACTAGAAGTGGTTTGAAATTGATCATGAACTAATTTTGAGTAAAGTTCACTTCCTGTAAATCATTATCATCTCCAGGTTGTTTGCAAATGTTAAAAATATTCATCTCCAATATCATGTTTCCAAATGATAGTTTCATGAGTCCATTACTATAATTAATTAATGTATTAGAAGTTGTAAGAAATGAACTCCTTAAAATAACAAGAAATAAATTACATGCTCCAATAGGTTGTGTGTCCAAGACAATAAAATCTACAAGATAAATAAATTTATCAACTTGTACTAAAACATCTTTAACTATTCCTCTAGACACTTTTACAGATCTGTTAGTAAGTAAGAGAGTTATAGAAGTTAGTTTTAACTCATCTAGATTGAGACTTTGAAAGACTAAATATGGAAATAAATTCACACTAGCTCTAAGATCAAGTAAGGCTTTATCAATTTTATGTTATCTAATCAAGCAAGAAATTATAGGATGATTAGTACTTAAAAGTGCATTTTTATCATGGTTTTATATCATCATTTTGCACTTGAAATATCAATAACTCCTTAACTAAAGCATGTTTTATAATAATATATCTAATAATATAAGATACCTTTAATTTGTGGTAAATATTCATTTTAAATGCAGGCCTATCACATAAATGAAAGGATTGATTGATGACTTTAAGAATTTAAATTGCAAGGGCAAAGAGATGACCAAAATTAGAAAAGAGATGTCGGTGCAATCCAAACCGGAATACTGTTCGGTAATTGGGTCATATCTGGAGTTATAAATCTCAGATTTAGGTCTACT
>NW_011499886.1:0-53658 GCF_000495115.2 Populus euphratica
AGACCTGGAGTTTGTATTTTAATAATTACTAGTTTGAGTTTTATAAATCTTGAGAATATTAGAAACTTACATGATTGTTAATTTTAGAATTTATAGAATGAGATGAGATATATACAAAGCTAACCATGACACTTATATAATTAAAAAAATATAAAAATAAATAAAATAAATAAAATATTTTAACCTGTTTTCATCTCCATCTCCGTTGAGAAAACGCCTTCTCCATATCCACCTCCATTTGAGCAAATGAAGGAGGAACTCTATGAAGTCAAGCATCCCTAAATGAAAGCAATATTGGCATAACGCTATCTTATCTTTAAATTTATGAAAACAAATTTTATGAGATGGAATAATGTGGTTAAGACAATGTATGGTTTTTGAAATGCATTCATGTCATGCTACATAAGTTCTTCATATGAAGACACTTAAGGGGTGTTTAATATTTAATGATTGGCATTGAAAAGTCCTAGTCAAGTCCTCACAGAGAAGAGTTTCTGGTTAAGACAAGCATGCATAATGTATATTTTACTTTCTGTCACTTTTATATATATATATATATATATAACAGGAGGAGGGTTCAGGGTCAGACATCCCTGAGCCCAACTCACCAAACTTTGTGTCTAGATTTGGTCTCAGGGTTCCCACTATCCATGTGCTCAGACTAAGAGACATGACCCACAAGCTTTATTGCCCATGGTTCACGGCCATACACCATGATCTGTCTTCTATGCTCGGACAAGACTTGTCTCATTGGGTGTGGGCGTTGTCTTGGGTCAATGGGTTCAGAATGACCATGCCCTAACCCAACTACTTGGGTTCTTCCTTGCTTACTAGCCCTCCCTCGGTGTGATTAGTATTTTGAATTTAATGCTAGCATGACCTGTAAGATACACAGGATGGTGATAAAACATGTTTATGCCTTGGAACCCGACCCAACTGACATGTTATTTTACAATTAAGAATGTAATTACTCATCATTAAAGGTTATTATCTCACATAATTTTCTCTAAAACAAGTAGTTAATTTCACTCTTTCACTCTAGGCCATACAAGCTGGCATGTTTCATGATTACACAAACACCCATAAATCATAAAGTGTACTTATTTTTCTGTTTTAAAAATATTTTAATTTTTTTATTTTAAATAATTTTTTAAAATTTTTTAAATCATTTTCATCTCTTAACATAAAAAATAATATATAAAAAATAAAAAATATTTTAATACATTTCTAGATAAAAATATTTTAAACCCTAATCACTAACACACTCTTAAACACATACTTAATCAAAATTCCGACCATTCATTTCATAAGCTAATCTCAGAGCTTTTAAACTTAATTGCTATGTTATTACAAATAAAAAATAAAAAAAAATGAAAATTAGAGGTTATGTTTCAGAAAATATCTGACGTTCCAGAAAAGCTTAATTTGTCTCAAAGTTTTTCTGGTTTTTCAAAACCATAAAGTTTTATTATATTGGATATAAATTTCATTCAATACATAATATCATTTGTATATAATTTTAATGCAAACTGAATTTCAACAGCTCCCTTACTAATTAAATGCTTTCGACTTTTTCAATAACTATATATTTTTATCTTCATACCAAAGCTTTTTTCCTCATCCACTCCTTTTCTCACATCTTTATCACCAACGCCAGCCTCTCAGCTAAATAAATTCTAATAAATAATATGTAGTTGTTTTATTTTTGGGAAAATGTTTTAAAAAAATTTCTATCATAATAAAAGCATAAATATAGCCTGAAATTATTTTTGAAGTCATCAATAAGATTTGCGAATAAGCAGAATATACATACTATACATACGTTGGATTATATAATTAGCTTGATAAGATTTGCGAATAAGCAGGATATACATACGTTGGATTATATAATTAGCTTTTTAATTATATAACAAAACTAAATTTATATTTAAATAAAGTAAACAAGTCATATCTTAATTAATTTATCCATAAGTCTCCATGAGTGCGATTTGGAGAGCTAGGTAAATGTTTGAGAGAAGAAAAAAAAGAAAAAAGGGTAATAAACTCGGCTAAATCAGTTTAATGAAACCACAAATTAATCCATGCATTTTCTTTCCTGAAAAATCAATATAGATCCTTGTTGATGAGTAGTGATTTTTAAGATTAATAGATTTTATAGGCAAAATCAAATTGGTCGAAGATAATCGTATGAATGTCCAGTGGTAGAGTGAATGACATGCACCGGAAGGACGAGGAGAATTACGACTCAATCTCTTTAGCCTCCAGGGCCTAGCAGCCGCTTGGACAATTCAAGGCGATAGTAACATGGCAAATCACTTGTTAGCGACAGAACGCTACACGTGAAAACGTAAACTAGGTGCTATCAAAATTTCCACATAAACGTTCAATCTTTGAAGTGATATGCTATTCTTTTTTAACCCCTTTTTTATCTTTTCTTTTCCAAGTTGAATCAAAGTCTTAAAAGCGAGCTCCCTAGTCTATTCTATTATGGAGTGAGCGACCGAATTATGGAGTGAGCGACCGATGATGGGGAAATATGTTTAAAAGTGATGCTTACCAAACTCTTTTATTGCATTTCACATGCTTCAATCTCCTGAAAGCTCGCTAGGTTGTCTGCTCTAACAACTTAAGAAGATTATGATCATGGACAAAGAACCAGAGCATTCCATATATGTGAAGACTCACTGAATCTACCATGTAAACTTAAATTTAAGTTTACATGACTAATGTTCAAAATTAGTAGACAGCTTGAAGGGAATTTAAGGACTCGAAGATTGATCCTAAAAGAGAAAGGGCCTCGCTGGATATCAAATATTGATGAAATGGATTTAATTGATGGGCAAGAACAGTCAGATAATTGGATATTATTCGAAGAGCTTGTTCAAGATGGGTTTTGAGATGAAATAGCGCTGCTCGTATTCTTGAGAGAATATACTCATAGCATAGAGAGAGTGAATCTTGAGTTTATGTTCTACATGACCAAAACGAAAAACCGTTCCTAAAATAAATGGAGGATAATAGAGTTTTGCCCATGTAGGGCCGTCGGAAAATTGAACCACAGAGTGTAAAATAATTGAGATCAAAATGTGTTTCATGCAACTAAGCCTTGACAGGCACTGTATATATCTTATCATTGCCACACAAACAAAACATGATCAAAATTCGAATTCACACGGTACCACTGAAACCAAAATTTGTGAAGAAATGGGCAAAAACAAAACAAAAATGAAGCGTGGTAGCACTTGCACTTGTTCCTTATTTCCATGCAAACACAATCTTCCAAGCATTTTATGTATATGGAATTTTTTTCTCAAAGGAGTCACCTCCTTCAAAGTTTTTTTAGACACGGTAAATAAGCGAGGACGAGCCATTACTGACGTTGGAGTCATGTAAGTTTATGTAAATACAAGGGGGTTGAATTATTTATTTTTATTTAAAAAAAACTATAAGGAAAGGAGGATGAGATACATAAGTTGTACTATCAATCTCATTGGCCGTGTTATGCTGTGAACCTAAAAACAAATTTGAGCATTAAAAAAAATTAAAAACCTACAAGTGTGTTTTTTAAAAATAAAATAAAAAATCATGATTTATATCATAGAATCGGTTACGTCTAATAAAATTATCTTACCCAATGATATTAAATGCATTGAATTAAGAAGGGAAAAAAAAGTGATCATGAATTTGGTCGAATATATTTTACTATTTTATTTAATTTTATTCCTAATATTTTATTTTAATTTATTGAGTTTGATTATCATTTTTTTTATTGATGTTAATTTTATTTAGGATCCTTTTTTATTATATTTTTTTCTAAAATCATCTCTCAATATTTTTTATGGAGGATTTTTCTTCTTCTTCTTCTTCTTGCCTTCTATGAGGTTGTCAAACATCTATCTCAATCTAGAAGTTTAAACTGTTAGATTAGGTTTCAAGATATGATTTATATTATTTTCTAACATATCTCTTTAAGTGAAAGTTCTTTGATCTTAAAACTTGCACAAATTCACATTACTTTGTGCTTAATTTTTATCCAATAAATAAGGATGGTGAGATTCAAACTCGTAATTGTTTGGTTATTAAGGTTCTAATACCATATTAAAGAATAATCCTGACTCAATAGCTCAAGCTGGTAGATTAGATCCCAAGATATAATTTATATTATTCTTTAATAAAAGTTAATCCCAACATCATGACCAAGATTAGAGATTTCAAATGTTTTTAAGTCTATTTTTAGTTCCTTCTATAAAAGTGGTTTATTTTAAATTTTATCCTCTTACATTTAATATTTTAGGGATTGATATTTATGTTTTTTTTCACTTTTCTTTCACATATAATTTTTTATGAGATCAAATTTCTTAATCTTAGTCTATCTCAATCAAATAATGATTTATTTAATTAGATATAAGTACAAGAATTTTAATTTTTGATTAGAATTTTTTTATATCCAAAACACAATGGAAAAGCCTTTATATTAATTTTTTTATTGAAAAACATATTTGACTCGAGTAAAGTGGGGGTCATATAGCTAGTATACATTATCAATACAATCAAAACACATAGGGTGGAAACACTATTTATATGAACAATAAACCACCTCAAGTGTTATTTTTGTGACTTGATGTTTTTTTCAATCTGATTCTTTTATATTAGGTTAATTTAAGGTGGGGTTCTTGCGGTGTCAAGAAACAAATTTGATGATCTATTAATGCTTGATTTGGAAAAATCAAAGTTGGTTTTGTTGATTTTTTCTCCATTGAATCCTTCCATATTATTTTTTGTTATTGTTATTGTTAATTTTTTTTTAATTTAATTCTTTTAAATTGTGTTGATTTACTAGTGAATTTGATGATTTATTTTGGTTAGCATGGTACGAGGTCCTTGCGGTGTTAAGAAACAAACATAATTCTCAGTTGATGGTTAATTTTAAATTTTTGTTCATTGATTTTTTTTCTTAATTAAATGACCAATTCAATGAGTTATTGGTGAGATTTATAATAGAAAAAGATTCAAATAAAAAAGAAAAAAAAAACAAGGGAACCACGTGGCCAATCTAAAATCAACACAAAAGGTTATTTTAGTTTAAAAGTTTAATTTTTTTTATTTTTTTAATATTTGAGTTGGAAAAAAAAAAGAATCTCATTGAAAAATGACAGGCAAGAGAGAAAATTATTAATTGGTGACATTCTGATAACCATAATAAATGATTTTGGTGATAAACCACTTTGGTGTTGGTAGTCTATATTTATTTTAATTCATTTAATTTTTTTCAATCAAATTAAGAACCCATGAGAAAAAAGTATTTCAATAGAGTTTAAATTATTTTTTATAATAAAAAAAGATTTGAATAGTTTTCCGTAACTTGACATCAAATATCTTAAAATGCATCTTCACTATTTTATTTTTTATTATAGTTAATAAATTTTGGTAAATATAATTTGTTTATTTATTTTCTTAAACAAATGTATAAACTGTTTAGTTTTGGTTAATTTTTTTTAACGGTAAAAACAACGTTAATAACACTTGTACCCTCTTTGCATCTTAAAAATAATCTTGCTCTATCGCACTCTTTTTCTTCTTTTTTAGAGGTTGTCAAAGAACGAACTCAACCTAATAGTTTAAGCTGTTAAGTTAGGTTTCAAGATATGATTTATATTATTCTCTAACACATCTCTTTAATTAAATGTTCTTTGACTTGAAACTTGTACAGACTCACGTTACTTTATACTTAATTTTTATCTAATAAATAGAGATGGTGAGATTCAAACCCATGACCGCTTGGTTATTAAGGCTTTTATACCATACTAAAAAACAATCTCAACCCAACAGCTCAAGCTGTTAGGTTAGGTCTCAAGATATGATTTATATTATTCTCTAACAAAGACTAATCCCAACATCATGACCAAGATTAGGGATTTCAAATGTTAATATGAGTTTTAAGTCTTTTTTTAGATCTTTTTTTAATCCTTCTATAAAAGTGGTTTATTTTAAATTTTATCCTTTTACATTTAATATTTTAGGGATTGATATTTATGTTTTTTTTCCACTTTTCTTTAACATATAATTTTTTATGAGATCAAATATCTTAATCTTAGTTCTCTCTTATCAAATATTGATTTATTTAATTAGATATAAGTATAAGTATTTTGATTTATAATTAAAAAAAATTTATATCCAAAACACAATGGAAAAACCTTTATATTAATTTTTTTTATTGAAAAACATATTTGACTCGAGTTAAGTGTGGGTCACATAGCTAGTATATGTTATCAATACAATTAAAACACATGGGGTGGAAACACTATTCACATGAATAAAAAAACATATTTTTTCATATTAATTTTTTTGTTATTTGACTTTTGTTTTTCAATCTGATTCTTTTATATTAGGTTAATTTAGGGTTGTGCTTGGTGATATGTCCTTGCGGTGTTGAGAAACAAATTTGATGATGTATTAATGCTTGATTTAGAAAAATCAAAGTTAGTTTTGTTGATTTTTTCTCGATCGAATGCTTGCATATTATTTTTTGTTAATTAATTTTTTTCTTCCATTTAATCCTTTTAAATTATGTTGATTTATGGGTGAATTTGATGATTTATTTTGGTTTGCATGGTATGAGGTCCTTGCGATGTTAAGAAACAAACACAATATTCTGTTGATGCTTGATTTGATAAAATCAAATTCAGTTTGTTGATTTTTTTCTCAATTAAATTTTTTTTGACCAATTTAATGAGTTATTGGTGAGATTTATAATAAAAAAGGACACAAAAAAAAACAAGGGAATCACGTGACCAATCTAAAATTAACATAAAAAGTTATTTTAGTTTAAAATTTTATTTTTTTAATTTTTTTAATATTTAGATCGGAAAAAAAAATCTTGTTGAAAAATAACAAGCAAAAGAAAAAATTATTGATTGGTCACATTATAAAAACCATAATAAATGATCTTGGTGTTGATAATCTATATTTATTTTAATTCATTTAATTTTTTTATCAAATAAAAAACCCATGGAAAAAAAATATTTCAATAGAGTTTAAATTATTTTTTTATAATAAAAAAAGATCTGAAGAGCTTCCAGAGATTAGATACCCTAACATGCATCTTCATCTCATTACTTAATTTTTTATTTATTTTATTAAACAAATGTATAAACTGTTTAGTTTTAGTTAATTTTTTTAATGGTAAAAACAACGTTAATTAATAACACTTGTATCCTTTTTACATCTTAAAAATAATCTTGCTCTATCGCACAATCATAACACGAAGAACCAAACCAGTGCGCGCGCGCGCGTTCGGAAAATAAACATCTTTCGCTGTTGGATTTGCCTATTTCGTGGAAGCGAAATTAATAGGGCAGGACCACGAATTTGTGATATGCATCGCGTGAACTTCAATCAAAACTAAAACATTCAATACCATGCATCCACCTTGATGGTGCAATTACCATTACACTTTTCAGTGGCGTACTCATGACCATGAATAATTGGTGCTCGAGTAAATCAGCAACTCAATGGACTGTACTGGTGGTCCAAGAGCAGCCACACCCTTTTTTCTCTTTTTTTCTTTTTTTTATGTTTTATTCTTTATTTTAATAGCCCATATATTCTCATACTAGTTTTAGCATGCTGATACCATATCCTTTCCAACCATAGATTAAACATGTTCAATAGTTTTGTTACTTTTATTAATTCAAAAGACGAGAAAAATCAAAATCAATTTGATAAAAAACATGAAACGAAACCTTATTTATCCACCTCGTATATTTTTTACTCAGTTGAGATTCTCTAAGATACAGGGAGCGAAAGGAGAACCATCCTGCCTTGGAAAGCAGAGACGTAAATACGCGAGTGTTTGATGTGGAGACTAGTGTTTCAAGCAAGGAAGTGTCTGGACTCTCGACTCTCGAGGGCAATTATGTATCAAATGGAAAGCAGAGACAGTAGCTGATGAACACTTTCCCAGTAAAGTGAAAACAACAAAATCTCTCATGAGATCATGGTCGTTTTCACACAGCCCTTTTACAGCGGGTACACCCTATAGAAAGGAAGGGACATTACCTGCATGAACCACGAGAATTTTCTGGCACTACCATGAAAGAACAAGAAGAAAGCCAAAGCCTAATGAAATACCTCTTGTCTAAAGGAATGCAATGTGGCCCTTAACTTAACCCGCAAGAATGTGGGGCCTCACCAACATGGGTTTTTCTTGGTGCTTTTTGCTGATAGTGGCCACTCATGCTTGCCGTGCTCACATCTACCACAAACCAATTCACTGGTCGTCGATCAATAAATAATACAGCTCGAGATCTCTCTCTCTCTCTCAATTAAATTTACTGATTTTTCAAAATAATTATTAAATTTGTCAAATTAAGATGACTTTATAGATACGTGTCGGTTAACCTAACCAAATTCAGTTAAGATGCAACCTCCATTTTATTCATTTTAAACAGTTCTGAGAATTAAAGCCACTTAGTCTTAATTTTCCTAGAAAAAAACAAGATGGAGGGGTCTTGTCTGTTGGATATCACATGATCCTAACCTTTTTGTCGTTCACATCCATAGCCTTCGATTTGATCTTTATGATGTATATGTTTTGGCCATTTGTTTTCTCATGAATATTTTTATACTATTTGTTCTAGTAAATATATTTTTACATTTTTATATTATATCTATGGTTATTAAACTGAACAAGATCTGATGGGTATACTCATCAACTTATTAATGTAAAGCCTATTTCAAGAGAGGTTTTTTTATATATATAATCAAGCCGATCAAATAAAATAAAAATTATTTAATAAGTTAATTTATAATCTAATTGATCTGACTAAATTCAGGTGACATTTAACTAAATCAATTTAAAAGAGTTTTTTTTAAAAAAAAAAAATCTAAAATGATGTCATTTCACTTATCATAATTCATTTTTAACCTATTTCTAATATATTTTCAAAAAAAAAGGAGGAGATTAGGGAGTGAAATGATACATGGAGAGCATATTTTAAAAAAAAAAAGGAGGAGAAGATTAGGGAGTGAAATGATACATGGAGAGGACCAAAATAAAATTTAGATTCATTTCAAAAGTTAAAAGGTTTTGGAGAGTTATTTAAAGATTTTAGATTTTAAAATAAAAAACATTTGAAATTAAAATTTAAAATAAAATAATTGAAATTTTTCATCAAGAAATTAAATGAGTTTGAATCTCAATTTACCATTTAGCATCCTTTTAATTCCAATATCAATATTTTGATATTTATGACAGTGAGAATTAAAGAAATTAAATAGCATGCACCACACACTTCAACATATAAAGAGAGTCATTGCATTATAAAGGTGTATGTCACTTTCTCTTATCTTCAAGGGCTATCATTTTTTATGATATTCAAATCATCTCAATGAGAACTTTGTTATGAGACAGTATATGATGGCAAATGAGTCACCATATGGTTCTTTTGGCCCAATCTTCTTTTTTTTTGTTCTTTGATTTTCACTCCTTGCTCTATCCAAATTTGCAAAGGTTAGTGTAATTTTTTCTGTCAACATTGTTTCTTATTCTTTTGATTTCTATTTTTTACCTCTCTTGTTTATCCTTTAAAAGTTTTTTAGTCATTTCACTCCTTTTTCTTCAATCTAATCCTTTGGCATTAAATTGATTTGAGATTAGGTTTCCTAACATTAAGTCAATGCTTGATTTAATCAAATAAGATTTGATTTTATTGATTCAAAACAATCAAGACTTCTGGGATCAAACTTAAAATTAAAATGAAATACATAGCACTTTTTGTCTTCACTATACATAGACCAAGTTTTTTTTTTATTAATTTAGTCCTAAAAGTTTCTTTTTTTTTTCATTTGTTGTCTTTGTTTCTCATGGTTATTATGTTTTGATTCAAATTTTTATTTTGTTTATTAGTTAGTCACTACATTTAAGAGATGAGAAAGAAGATCATTGAAAATAATAAGAAAGGAATCGAGTTAGTTGTCCGCAATCTGTCCATCAAAAAATCTTTTATTATAGTGTTTTTAACCTTTCATTTATGCAAAGAAAGTTGATCAAGTCTCTAAATGATTTTTTTAACATTGGAATAATTTTTTGTTTTTCTAGGAGATTGAATGTTGATTTAAGGTTATTAACTTGTTTATTAAGGTCACTATGATGTTTTTAGATAAAAATAAAGGTTGAAAAATTTTAATGTTAAATAAATCAAAGTCTGGTTTTCCACCCACTTTATAAAACAACTAAGTAGTGACGCAAAAGGAGAACTTAATGAACATTCAACACCTCTTTTACTAATAATATAAATATAATGATCATACCAAAAAAAAACACGTAGCTTGTCACTGCACATAATACAATGCCTACTTTAAGTTTTTTAAAGAAAAGAAAAATGGATTAGCGACATGTTTGCAGACCCTTATTTTTAGGCTAGATCCAAGTGTCTACTCTCGAATTGTAAAGACCATTTATTTTTTCTTCCTTTTCAGTTTAGATTCATTAAAATTATGATTTAAAATATACTTATGATATTATTTTATTACTTGCAGTTTGATTTTTCATTTTTTTCAATAAGATTGACACGTCTAACATCACGGTGAGCCTATAAAATAAAAGTTTGTTTTTATGTTTGGAAACTTGGTTGAAAATAAAAAGAGAAGTTGTAACCTAGTATTATAATCACTAGAAATCCTAACTAGTTTTCAACAATATGAGATACGAGATTGGTTATGTTAAAAGAAAGATATCATTATGGGTGAGCAAAAAAACCGATAGACCAATTAAACCAAAAAAACTGAATTAATCGAATTAAAAATCATAAAAAAAATTTGATTCGGTTTGGTTTCGGTTTCTAAAGTTTGTAACCGATTGAACCAAACTGAAATGAACCGGTTCAACCAGCCAGCACTTAAAAAAAAGACAATTATAAACAGAATATTTTATAACCCTAAAGTAACATTCAGCCATCAGTTGCCCCCTCCTTTCTCTGCATGTCTCTCCCTTTACTCTCACTTTACTTTCTGATTTTTCTCCCTTTTTTACTCTTTGCTCTGCTTTGATTTTTCTCCCCTCTGACACGACTAAAAGATTGATGTCTTCTCCCAAGTGCAGGAGTGTCGAAGTAATAAATAACCCGGCAAGACC
The DNA here is from genome assembly GCF_000495115.2 of Populus euphratica. Classification (NCBI taxonomy): domain Eukaryota; kingdom Viridiplantae; phylum Streptophyta; class Magnoliopsida; order Malpighiales; family Salicaceae; genus Populus; species Populus euphratica. The sequence goes on from NW_011499886.1 coordinate 11,135, forward strand.
AGGGTCGAACCACATGGAGGTTAATTGTACAAATTATAAGGTGTCGGTTATACCATACATTATGGGCTATGAAAGTGCCAAGCATTTGTTGTACCAAGTGTTATACAACATAAATCAAGATTAGTCATTTAACAAGCAAAGTATTAAAGAGTGAACAAGATAACAAATATAAAACATGTTAGTATCAAACATTAAAGTCCATATTAAGTTTACATTATACTTATTCTTACACCATTAGTGTAACCTTTTCACCTTGACATAATTAACTTAGCTAGACATAATGAAAGAAAGCAAAATAGATAAACAAAATAAGAACATAAAAGTTAACTAAGTAAAGGAAAGGAAATGAAAGGCATAAACTTGATATTAATGAAAGTAAAGCATAAACATTACAAAAAATACAAAGAGAGAAAGGAAGAGCATGATCTTGATCTGGAAATCAAGATGCCTAAATGCATGGCAAATGCCTCCTTTTATAGGCCAAAATTGGGAACTATTGATTTGATGACTAATTGATAAGTGGGTGACCAACTTTTGACTTGGTGACAATCCTTATCTTCTCTTGTCTGCCCAAAACGTCATTGATAACGTCAAAATTGGAGCCAGTTGCAACATGAAAGTTGTAGGTAATTGTCTCAGTTTTCTTGTGTAAAAAATGCAGCTCATTTGGACTTCTATAACTTCATATATAGCCAAAATACTGAACAGTGCTCGGGCTGGAGGACAGATTCGGGCTTCTTTGTTGTTGCTACTATTTGGACTTGATAATGGCCTTTTTAGATCTTGGGCTCCATATGAAAGTTGTAGGCCTATGTCTTACCTTTCCATCCATATAAAGTAGACCTAAATTTGAGATTTATAACTCCAGATATGACCCAATTACCGAACAGTGTTCCGGTTTGGATTGCACCGACATCTCTTTTCTAATTTTGGTCATCTCTTTGCCCTTGCAATTTAAGTTCTTAAAGTCATCAATCAATCCTTTCATTTATATGATAGGCCTGTATTTAAAATAAACATTTACCATAAATTAAAGGTATCTTATATTATTAGATATATTATTATAAAACATGCTTTTAGTTAAGGAGTTATTGATACTTCAAGTGCAAAATGATGATATAAAACCATAATAAAAATACACTTTTAAGTACTAATCACCCTCTCCTATGGATTTGGTACCTTTAGGTTTTTTGTGGATCTTGTTCTCCTACTGAGTTTGTGGTTGGCTCTCTTAACAATTAAAGTAGAGGACTATCAAGTCCACCAAGAAAGCCCCCTCCAATCTCTATTAGATCGAAAAATCTCATCTTTGGTGTTAATCTTTACCAACATCAGCAGTCCCTTGCTTACACTTATTTCTTTTTAAAGATAGAAAAGAGGCTCTTACTTTTGTTGATTACTAATCTATGCTTTATTTGTTTCTTATTCAAATTTCAGCATCTGAGATGACAAGTGATGCATCAGCAAGGTGTTTTAGGGTGGGCAAAACAACATTTTAGGGACTAGAATATTATTTCCTCAAAAGCCACATCAGACCCAGCCAGTGGTCCAAAATAGAGGAAGGAATATTACTAGTGTTGGTAAAGGACCATTAGGTTTGAACTAGTTTGGAAGGGTAAAAAACTAAACTGAACCGAAATTAATCTATTTAAACTGATTTCTATTCAATTATGTTTAAAAAATTAAAAAAATTAGTTTGATTATTTATTTTAGTTCAAAACTAGGTCGAACCAAAAATGTTCAGCCCTAGATATCATCGTCTTAAAACATCATATCAAAGATAAGATATATTGCTAAACTTGTCTTTTTTTCCTAAATGTTTATTATGCCTACTCTACCAACAGTCTTTCTATAGGGTAGTGATGGGCTTACTACTATAAATTAAATCCTATATTAAAATTTAAACCTAGTCATTTTATGGTTTAGTTCACTTTATCATTTTTAATTTTGTTGAATTATTAGTTTATATCCAATTACTTTTAATCATAACTTGTGACTATTAATATTTTATCAAGTCATTTTAATGAATAATTAAAAAGGGTTTTATTGGGCTTTTTTAAACATAAACTTAAAACCCTAGGAAGGAGGAGGTCGTTAAACATTTAGTTTATATGACAATGATATGTAGATAACATCTTGTTTAGGGTTTTTTATCTTATAAAATCAATGTTCATTTGTAATTTTCATTGAATGGGATTGTTTGTACCCTTGTTTTTTATCATGTAAGAAGTAACCATGTTGAGTTGTTCTACATGGGATAAGATCTAATAGAATTGGTATTTAGAAGTTCTCGGGGAAAAAATACTCCTAATTGACAAGTAGGTGTCATCAGTGAATATTAAAATTTATAAATACTATTAATTTTGTTATAAAAAATCCTTGAAGAAATAATGCTCTCGACTTACACATAGTTGACATCAATAAACATTATATTGAAAATATAACACTCCTGATTTTTAGTGTTTCAATTTTATTTTTATTTTTATTTTTTTATATTTTTTTATTGACTTGTTATAAAAGTTTTGTTTGATTTCAATTTAGTCTTTCAATTATAATTTGTCATATATAATTTTTTTTCAATAGAGTCCTTATTCTTTTGATTTTTAATTTTTTTCCTTGGCCTTTTGTATAAATTATATTGGTTTTCAATTTCATCATTCAATCAAAGTTTATGGTGTAATGCCTTTTCAATTCAGTCCTTATTTTTTTTTTCTTAAAGCTATTTTTCTTTTCAATTTAACCCTCCAAATGAAAAAATTTGGTTGCCCTTCAATTTGTTTTTTATTTCAATTTTAACCCTCATTCTTTATTTTATATAGATGAACTTTATTTTTAAAAATAAAAAATATTTATTTTTAGATAATATTTCTCATAGTTCAACATTAAATTTTTATTTTTATTTTTATTTTTATTTGATACATTTTTTAATATTTTTTTTCATAATTTTATATTTATGTTTCAATTAATATCCCTTCTCTGTAATTTTTATTTTTCTTATTTAGCTAGTTTTAAATAATGATTTTAAAAAAATGGATGTATTTAATTTTTTATGATATTATTTTGGTTGATCTATAAATGTTTTTATATTTTAAATTTATTTTAAAAAAAAATTATTTTACATAATATTTCTAATATGTGAATCCTTATATAATATTTTTTTATATTTTATTTTATTCAATTTTATTCTGGTGTGTTTATTTTGATTATCATTTTATTTAATAAAAAATAATTTTAATTAATAAATTGAGTAAATATAGGAAAATAATTTTAATTTTTCAAGATCAAATATCTTGATTTATATTTGTCATTCAATATTTCCAGTTATGCTTTTAATTATTATTAATCGTTCAATATTTCCAGTTATGCGTTTAGCTTTTAGTTATTATTAAGTTTCTTAATTTACACTTAGAGTTTTGTTTTTGTGTAAAAAAACCATAGCAAAAGCTTATATATCAAATTTATGGTTTTTTTTTAAATTAGGGTCCTTGGCTTAATGTCATTTCCATTAGGTATGGTGTTTTGTTAGGTTTTATTAGAGAAAAGAAAAGGTTCTAAAAGTCATGATCTAGAGGACCTTAACCCTTCATTCTTTGGAAGGGATCAACACCATTAATGGCATATAAGGATGTATTCTTTTCTTCTTCTTTTTTGAGAGCTAGCATAGGAGGTGTAAATGTTGTTTTTGGTATTTTGGATAGTCAGGCATATATTTTGTTTGGTTCTTTAGAGATTATTAGGGGTAAAGAAAATGATCAGCAGTCATTAATATTTGTCGAGAATGATTATAGCCATTGATTTAATGTATTTTTTGTTTGATTGATAAATAGATAAGAATGACTCAGGTTAAAAGATGGTAATTGGACCAATCTTTTTAAGGAGAAGCTTGAAAACGATAAATCATGCGAGATAACATGTCATATGGTTTATATTTTTTTGTTTGAAAACTATTAAAATGATATTGTTTCCTTTAATATGAAATATTGTTGTTTTGTTAAACCTAAGGTTAAAATTTTTCAAATTTGATTTTTTCTCTTAATATTTGAAATCTTACAATTGAACCCTTAATTGAATCTAATCGTTATAAATCCTTTTATTTTCATCCGTGGCCTTTTTCCATTAGATCTTTGAACTTTAGCGCCTTTTATAAAGTGGTTATTGGTCTCACAATATTTTAATTTGGTTTTTTATTAATCTTTAAATATTAGATTTCTTTCAATTTTACCCTTAATTAAGTCAATTTCACCCCTCCATGTTCAACAACTTTTACATTATAATCCTTGAACAATTAATCATTTTAATTTTCATCAAATTGACTCCTAAACTAGATTTCTCTTTTGATTAAACCTCCAATTGGAGCAATTAAACCCCTCCAAGCTTTAATTGAATCCCTAGCTTTTTAATTTTTGCAATATTACTTCGATTTTCAATTTTCCTCTCTAATCATGCCCTTAATTGACAAAATTGAACTTCCAAACTTTGCAACCTTGTCCATATTAATTCTTAAACTTCCAATATCTATAATCGTGATAATTTTAATATCTTTTTGTTATCTTTATTTGTAGATATTTTTTTTATTGCATGAGTGTTTGATGGCATATTATATCTTTTGTTTTGAGTGGACTTGAGTTGGGTCAACTTGACCATACATAGTCCCAATGAGTTTGAGCGATGCCCATTGGGTTATTTTAGATATATTCATTAGAGTAGGGTCAAAGCCTAATTTTTATCATTTATATGGGTTTAAAGTCTATTTTTGCAAATAGCTTTTTTCGATAAAATCTTCTATTTTAGGGATTAAAGTCAATATTTTTGTAAACTTGATGAAATTTCTAATTTTAGTTGACAAAACTTCCTTTTAGGGACTAACGTAAACAATTTTTTTAAAATCAATAAAATCTTATATTTTTAGGGGCTAACGTTAGATTTTGACAAAGACAAACATTATCTTTTATTTTGGGGATTAACATCAATAAAAAAAAATTTAAAATATTTGAAATCTTCTATTTTAGAAATTAACATAGTATTTTTTATAAATCAATAAAATCTTTTATTTTGAAGGATTAACATCATAGTATTACAATGATAGATAGAATTCCCTACTTTTAGGGATTAATATGAAAATAATCAATGAATCTTCTACTTTTAAAGACCTATTTTTTGAAAAGAAGTAAGATAAAATAAACCACAAAATAAACTTAAAATATAACTTAAACAATTAATATAAGTTAGAGAATTATTGTGAATTTTTCTTCCTCTCTTTTTTTCCCCTCAAAACAAACAAATAAATATAGGGAATGAAATTCCACTTGGAAATAGCGAAAACCTCGGTAATATATCTCCATGGAAGTTGCCAATAATCCATCTATCCTCACGTGTTAATAAGCACGTATTCTACAAATCCGAGTAGAAAAGGGCCAAGTAGAGAGAGACCTTCGCGTTACACTACCGTTGCTTGGGATAATAATGACACAGGACCTTTCCAGGCTTTCACCTCAAGAATTTCACGAGTCACCTTCTCACTACATCTGCCTTCGAGGACCTTCCTTCCTTCATTCATTTATTTATTTATTTCGGGACCCACTACATAGTAAAAAAGAAACTCTGGCACTCATGGGAATATGCCACGTTGAAAGAGCAGCCACTTGTCTCTCTCTCCCGGCACTTGCCACTCTCATACGAGCGGTCTAATCCCCCTGTCTCCCTTCTCAGTTCTCACATTTTTGCATGGCCTAGCTTCACTCGAGAGTTGAGACCATGGGGCAAATGAAAACGAAGGTAAGGTGGGGTCCGTCTATGCCCACATCCATAAACATGGAGACACGTGTCTCTCATTTCATGTATTTATACACAGCTTCGGGTGGCCTTCGACGGAGCACGCAAGGAAGGAAGAAAGGGTGGGAAGCTGAGAAAAGAGAGTAGCTTTTGCAGTCTCGGTCGTGGGTTCCATTTTTTACTATACATTGTTTTATTTAGCTAGCAAGCAAAGAAAGCAAAAATGTTTATTGAGAAGTTTAAGGTTGAGAGTCCTAACGTTAAGTACACTGAAGATGAGATTCACTCCGTGTACAACTACGAAACCACCGAACTTGTTCATGAGAACAAAAACGGTTCTTATCAGTGGACTGTCAAGCCCAAAACTGTCCAATATGAATTCAAGACTGATATTCATGTCCCTAAACTAGGGTTTGTAACCATATTCCATTCCTTTCTTCTTTCTTTTTGTGTTCATCTTCTTTAATTGGAGGCTCATCCCTTGTGGGTTAATCTTAAAATCTTGAGGTGATGTTTTAATTTTTCTTTTTCTGACAGTGTTATGCTTGTGGGGTGGGGCGGAAACAATGGTTCAACTCTCACTGGTGGTGTTATTGCCAACAGAGAGTGAGTTTCCCTTCTTTCTTTCTTTTATAGTATTTTATTTGTGTTTTGCTTTAAATCAGGGATGTAAAATTGGTTCCTTTTAGTTGGTAAAATTATGTGATTGATGTTTAGATGGTTTCTTTGCTATTGGAATTTTTAATTAATTTTATGACGTGAGGTGTTGAATATTTTCCAGAGGAATCTCCTGGGCAACCAAGGACAAGGTGCAACAAGCCAATTACTTTGGCTCACTTACCCAGGCATCAAGTATCAGGGTTGGGTCCTTCAATGGAGAGGAGATTTATGCTCCATTCAAGAGCCTCCTCCCCATGGTATACATGTGTCTAACATTACGTACTGCCTTTAATTACTTCCCATTTTTGTATTATATTTTGAGTTAATTCATCAACTATGATGTCAATCAACCCTAACTTTTCTAAAAAAATTCTGATGTTGAAATGTTAAAAAACAATACAGGTGAACCCAGATGATATTGTATTTGGGGGATGGGACATAAGTGACATGAACTTAGCAGATGCCATGGCGAGGGCCAAGGTTTTCGACTTTGACTTGCAAAAGCAATTGAGGCCCTACATGGAATCCATGGTACCACTCCCTGGAATTTACGACCCTGATTTCATTGCTGCCAATCAAGACTCACGTGCTAACAATGTTATCAAAGGCACTAAGAAAGAACAAGTCCAGCAAATTATCAAAGACATTAGGTAGCATTTTAATTTTAATTTGAATTACAGTTAACTTTTCCGGTTCTGTAACTGGAAAAAGGCTTTTTTGTTCCTTAGATGGAAAAGTAATCAATGTGGTCGTGTCTTTTCATAATTAACTAGGGAGTTCAAGGAGAAAAACAAGGTGGACAAGGTGGTTGTGTTGTGGACTGCCAACACAGAGAGGTACAGTAATATTGTTGTGGGGCTAAATGACACCATGGAGAACCTCCTGGCTGCTGTGGAGAAGGATGAATCAGAGATATCCCCATCAACCTTGTATGCTCTGGCTTGCATTTATGAAAATATTCCTTTCATAAATGGAAGCCCACAGAACACTTTTGTTCCAGGTTTTTAACCTTAAAATCCCACTATTTGTTTCAAAGGTCAAATATTGCTGGTTATTAAGAAGTGTCAAAGTACAATTTTTTTTTTGGTTTTTGATAACTACAGGACTTGTTGATTTGGCTATTAAGAGGAACAGTTTGATTGGCGGAGATGACTTTAAGAGTGGTCAGACCAAGATGAAATCTGTTCTGGTTGATTTCCTTGTTGGGGCCGGTATTAAGGTATTACATTAAGAAAGCGGAATCATAGACTTTTTGTCCTAATTGTGTTTCCAATGATTGTGGTGACATTGACGGGGTGTTTGTGATTGTGATGATTCAGCCAACATCAATAGTGAGTTACAACCATCTGGGAAACAATGATGGCATGAACCTCTCAGCACCTCAAACCTTCCGCTCCAAAGAAATCTCCAAGAGCAATGTTGTTGATGACATGGTCTCTAGCAATGGCATCCTCTATGAGCCTGGTGAACATCCTGACCATGTTGTAGTAATCAAGGTAATTGATCCCACTTTTGTTACACACTCAACTCTTTTTCCAATTCTTACTCTTGAAGTACTTTATCTTTTTTTCATTTTGTTCTTTTTTAATTTCTGTTTTGTATTTTACTTGTATAGTATGTGCCATATGTTGGAGATAGCAAGAGAGCTATGGATGAGTACACCTCGGAGATATTCATGGGTGGGAAAAACACTATAGTGCTGCACAACACCTGTGAAGACTCCCTCTTGGCTGCACCAATCATCCTCGACTTGGTTCTTCTTGCAGAACTTAGCACAAGGATCCAGCTCAAAGGCGAAGCAGAGGTGTGTTTTCTTGCACTGAACTTTTGATCCTGTTTGATTTTGTTAGGCAAACTAATTTACTTCTTTGTGGATTGACCTTGTACCGATTCTATATGCAGGGCAAGTTTCACTCTTTCCACCCAGTTGCTACTATTCTCAGTTACCTCACAAAGGCTCCTCTTGTAAGTTCTACTCTTTGACACGATCCTAAATACTCATTTTGGCTTTGTCAGATTATCTTAATATCATCAGACTTGTTGTCTTCATCACTGAGAGCTTGTGACTAGTATTAACTGTCTAATGGGGAAAAAAACAGGTTCCACCGGGCACACCAGTGGTGAATGCACTGTCAAAGCAACGTGCAATGCTTGAGAACATACTGAGAGCTTGTGTTGGGTTAGCTCCTGAGAACAACATGATTTTGGAATACAAGTGAACTAGTAGAAGATAACAGTGGAAGAAGATTGGTCTAGGAACTAAAACAGCCAACCGTTTTTCCTTTCTCTTTCACTAATCCTGTGGTTAAGAGATGCTTTTTCCATATATATAAATGTAATAGCTGTGTGATATTAATGTTATGTATGGAGTTTATTGTTTATTTCATGGAGCCCGTTTGCTCTGGTTCTTTGATGACCAAGCACCTCTTTCTATTGGAAAGGGAAAATATGCATGGAAATTGTCCATAAACTGGTTTATCACAGACAAGTCGTGTAGTTATTTCATTCTATACCATTAAACTATATTTTTCTTCCCTTCTGAACCCCCCTTCTTCAAACTAAAACTACTAACGAGTATGAATTCACGATTTGTTTAATTTATAATCATGGTAATTTTGAAATCATTAGTAAATACATAAACTTCCATCCCCGGTTTTTTCTTGAATACCTCTAATAATTGATTACTTGATATCGATATTCGAATTGATTGAAGCACTCATGGAGTGCCAAGAAAAGAGGCAAGAAAATTTCAATGGTCCCCAGCTATCTGTCCTCTCTCCAGTGCCATACATGTGGAGTGCTCATTTTTTGAACCTTCCATAAGGTTCATAATCATGTTGTTACATCAATCAATATATACGAGGACGATTCATTCTTTGTGGGAATCAAACGGGTCCCGTGGGGCTAATTATCATCTCAGGCTGACAAGTTTTGGATTGTGTGCTTATTTTTAACTTGCCTGAAAACCTCAAGGGCAGGTGGGTGGCCTAGACTGTTGGAGATAATGCCGTGGGCCTGTATAAATTTTCTGCGCCAGATCGTGACTCATACAGAACACAGGAAACGATTCAACTCTCTCTGTTTATTTCTCTCTCAATTTTCCGCTATCCATTGAGTAATGAATGCCTGACAGTATCTTTGAAAGGATTGGAAAGGATTGGTCTTACGATATCTTCTTGAAACAGAAGTGTTATCTTCAAAAAAAAGGCTATCAAGGGAAATGATTCTCCACGTTGGATACGATGATTTGGGATAATCTATACCCAAAGATAGCCTTTTTTCATCAACAAAATCTATCCAATCTGATTTCTTTAGGTTAATCATAGATATTGATTCCCGTTGCCATCTCTCCTTCATACCCTCATTTGAGTTAATTTGAGTTAAGAAATAAAAAATACTTTTAAAAACAACAACTATTGTATCTCCACACCCTCTTTATAGGCATAAGCCACACGATACTTATGTAATGTTGTCCCAAATAATATGACTCCATTCTGGTATTATGGCAGAGCTCCATGTAACTTCATACAGTATCTAACAAGATCAAGAACGGGCTCCGGTGCCAGCACTGAACATCATCCACTCGTATAACTGTTACGATATGTCCAATATGTTTTTGAATATCCATCACTTTGTAACAGCGCAGCGCAACAACAAACAATTCTCGAGTTTTGAAGCAGGAAACCGAGGCTTCTCCCTCAAATCGTCCATCCATCACATTTGTTTTGCCTTCCGAAAACTTTACCAGAATAGTTAAAACCAGATGATTTAACCGCGCTGCTATGCGAGGGTTAGGTGAATTTTAAGGTATTATTGTAAATTTGGGATTTTTATAGTGTTTAAAAGAAGTATAGCTTATTTCTTGAACCTATACTACTTTTACAATTTTGGAGATCAAATTATATACATTTAAATTCATTTAAAATCACATCCTACCGTCTTTCAATTTAAAATATACATTGAAAGATTTTTTATACATTTAAAAATATTAAAAATATATATCTTATTTATAATGTAGTTGGGCTCTTTTTTCAAGGCCGATATTAAAAATATATATCTTATTTAAAATGTAGTTGGGCTCTTTTTTCAAGGCCGACCCCATGCAATTAAACTTTTTTCTCTAAATCAAGCCTGTTAATAGAATTTAGAAGACTCTAGTAATTTTCCCATAAAAGTATAATTTGCTATAACAAGATATGGAGACCTAATTGATTGAAAATAATTCCTTCATTATAAAATATCCCACTTCGGTTTCTCCATTTTAATATTTTCAATTTAAATTTTGTGTTTTAGAAAAATCAATCAAGTACTCTCCTAAAAATACCATCTTGATTAATTAGTTGTGCTCTTGACAATGGCATTTTCGAAATAGATGTTCTTGATTGATCTTGTAACAGAGCATATTAGATATGCTATATTTTTGTTTTAATCAAAACAATCAAAGATGAGGGAAAAAAAATTTCTATGAAGAGGGATTTTTGTGTAAATGGACAGAACAATCAAATTAAAATAAACACTCCAAGGATGACGTGTACTTGAATGAATTTATTATTAAAAAATATATATTTATTAATATTCCTGTGGCGAGATACGAAGAGCTTTGGGGATGTAGCTCAGATGGTAGAGCGCTCGCTTAGCATGCGAGAGGTACGGGGATCGATACCCCGCATCTCCATTTTTATTTTAAATACATTTTCTTTTTTTTTTTGGTTCTTCGAAAAGGCCTTGAATAGCCTGTCCAAACATGTGGTCCAAGGCCTACAGCACTGTACTCCAGTTGTTGGGCCGCCAAATGGATGGTTCCATTTCATACCTCAAGGGCGGTAGAATTTTTATGGCTACAAAATACAGGTCTAAAATTTTGACCACAAGATACAGCCAAGAAGAGAATGATGAACGAGGTTTTTACAAGCTAAAATCCTTCCAGACTTATGGGTTTTGTTAAAATTTTAAAATCCTGTAAAATTTATGGGGTTAATTACACTTTAAAATTCTCAAAATCAAGCAAACTTATAATAAGAAAAATTAAAATATATAATTTTATTGATCTATGTGTGCTAAAAAACACCAGCCAAACTAGGATTTTTTATGGATATAGTTAGTTCGGGTTCGGGTTTGGGTATGTAATTATATCTAACTTAATTTTTGATATTTTTCAAATTATAAACTCAATCCATTCAAATATTTTAAACCCAAACAAATTGAATATATCATGATAGACAGTTGATGCTATTAAACTCTTAATATTAATTATTGTTTTTTATCTTCGTATCACCATTAAATTTTAATTACCTTCCTTCACTCCAATAAAGAGATACATCGTTATTTGTTACATTAAAGAAATTTTATAAGGAGCTCACTAATAAGGATTTTGGAGCTAAAATATTTTTAATAAAAATAAAAATAAATGTTAAAATCATGAATTGTCAAGTACAAAGATAAAAAAACTATCAAATACAATGATAAAAAAAAATATACAGCATATAAGTTAGGTTACATTCACCGAGTTTCAAAACTTGTAATAAAAGTTTTTTATCATGGTTTGACTAATTATAAACTATAAATTATAATTTTTTTTTATCAAAATATATTTATAACACCTAAACATTCATTAATTTGATCTAGAAACATACATGTTGGTATCTACATGTGGTGTGCATAGATGAACTAGGATTGTTTATTTATTATGGTTTGACTAATTCACAACAAATCTTTCCATCTTCGCTGTTCAAGATTTGGTAGCATTTTAATATTAGCCGAAAGAGAAATCATTTGATATTTTTAGTAATTTAAAAGGATGATATGGCGTCTGAGGTAAGTTGTGTTGGGGGAGATAATACATATTGAAATCATATATTTGTTGATAAATTACAAGACAGCTGGTAGTTCACTTATTATTGATTGAGTCCATAGACCTTAAAAAATAAATTATGATTTGAAATCAGCTCATATTGTTTTCTTCTAGTTGTTTTGCATTACTAGCTTTTCTTCCAAGCTTGTCAACGATAAGAATTAATTTGATCTAGAAACATACATCTTGGTATCTACATGTGGTGTGCATAGATGAACTAGGATTGTTTATTTATTATGGTTTGACTAATTCACAACAAATCTTTCCATCTTCGCTGTTCAAGATTTGGTAGCATTTTAATATTAGCCGAAAGAGAAATCATTTGATATTTTTAGTAATTTAAAAGGATGATATGGCGTCTGAGGTAAGTTGTGTTGGGGGAGATAATACATATTGAAATCATATATTTGTTGATAAATTACAAGACAGCTGGTAGTTCACTTATTATTGATTGAGTCCATAGACCTTAAAAAATAAATTATGATTTAAATCAGCTCATATTGTTTTCTTCTAATTGTTTTGCATTACTAGCTTTTCTTCCAAGCTTGTCAACGATAAGAGGTGATAATAAATGATTTTTTAAAAACAAATTAATAATTAAATCTAAAAATAATTAAAACAACAAAAATAATATTTTCCAATCATAATTTTCAAATCTCATATGGTTAAAAAAGAAATGACACCATGTCAGACCAAGTCTACAAGATCACTTAACAAATTTATAACCAATTCAATAAATTTCTGGACCAAGTCTATAAAATCATTTAACAAATTTATAACCAATTCAATAAATTTTATCACAATATATATTTGACTTTTTAGTTGATCCTTAAGGATCTCAAAATCTTTTTAATCTTGTAGATTATTTGGAAGTAAAGTTATAAGCTTTTTAAAATAATTTGTTTTTGTTAAAATACATATTAATAGTTTTTTTATTTTTTAAAAATTATTTTTGATATCAACACATCAAAATAATTTAAAATATTAAAAATATATTAATTTAAAATAAAAAAATAAAATAAAAAATTTTTAAATTTTTTTAAAATACTTTTAAAATACAAACTACAAATAAATATTTAATATTAAAAAAAAACAATGAAATCACATCTAGCTAGTTAAATCTTCGTACGGTTGTCCAAGGAATCTTCAATGGTGATGATGATAGGCTACATTTGGACCACTAGTAGTAAATTCATTGGACGGTGAGATCCCTGCTCTTGAATACTCCAGAAGGCAGTCTGGATCCTCAAAAATCAGTCAGAAAATAAAATAAATAGCACATCATAACAATAGGGAGAATTGTAGCTCAATTGATTTAATTTAGAATTTGTTTTTTAAAATTTATTAATTTAAATCGGGAGAATTGTAGCTAAATTGATTTAATTTAGAATTTATTTTTTAAAATTTATTAATTAAAATTTTATAAATTTTATAAATATTAAAAATTCATATAATTATTAATTTTAAAATTTATAAAATTAGTTAAAATATTTACAAATTAACTCGAATATTTATGTTAATAATAATAAATCAGAACCCACCAATACAAAGAGAAAATAAAAGGAGGCTATATGGGCACGTATATCCCAAAGTGCGTGGTCCCACCAAGAGTATGTGATTTGTCAAGGACACCTTAGCAGCATTACAGGCCATTTATATCAATCACTCGATCAGCTCCAAATGAGTCTCTTTCAACTTTAATTGGAACAACTACCACCAGATGGCGGATCTCTGCTTTTTATTATAACAAATTTTCAATTGATAATGAAAGTTGGGTCTGATTCAGAGCATCGATTGATTGAATGATTGAAGGGTTTTTTTTTAAAGTGTTTTTGTTTAAAAATATATTAAAATAATATTTTTTTTACTTTTAAAAATTATTTTTTATATTAATATATAAAAAATAATTTTAAATAAAAAATTAAAAATATAGTGAAACTTGCATTCTAAACTACGTTTTAAAGTTTTTTTACTTATAAATATATTTAAATTAAAATTATTAAAAATATAAATTTTTAAATAAAAAAATAAATTAAAAAAATATAATTTACATCGTTCTCCAAAAACTTACAAATATGACAACAGTCTTTTTCATTTTATTTTGGCCGTTTTGTTTTTATTGTCAACGACAAGCACCTCTCGCTGCATTTTTAAAAAGTTAAGTACTAATTAGCTAAAAATTTAAAACGTCTTATGTGTACTTTATTGAAACAATATGATGAGACCTATCTCTAGACTTAGCTAGGTCTACTTCTATTGTATTATTAGTATTGCATCTGTTATACTAGTATCCATTATATATATATATATATATATTAGATACATAATAAATAAAAATACTAATATTTAATTATTAATTAATAAAACTATCAATAAAATATCCTAATAAAAAAATTAAAATATTTCACGTTATATACCAGACACGTCTTTTCTTCTCCTTCCTCTTTTTTTCACTTATATAAAAAACATTAATGTTTTTTTTTTTCCTTTTCTTCTTAACTCATTTCTTGTTTTCTTTTTCCTCTCCATGCACAAATATATCTTTTTTTTCTTCTTTTTTTTTTAAATTTTTTTAATTAATATATTTTATGAATTTATTTTTTTTCCAGCTTCACTCACAATTACATTAAAATTATATTTGTTTTATTTATTTTTGTATTATATTTTTAATTTTTTTATTCTTAATAATTATATGAATGTTGTTTTATGATTTTTTTCATATGAGATCAATTTTGTTCCATTTTTTTAAAAATAATTTGTTCAATTTTAATTAAATTATTTTATTTGTTACTAGATTATGGGTTCTGAAGTAGGTTTTTTAGGTTCCGTGAAAATTATTTTTAGTTGGTTTATTTATGTGTTATTGTTGTTGTTGTTTTGTTATTTATTTGTTACAATTTTTTTGAGTTAATTTTTTTTCCAAGCAACTCAATTCTTGAGTATTATAGAGTGTTGATTTATATTAATTTAATTATTTTCTACTTCTGTTAAATAGATTTTTTAAAAATATTTTAAATAATTAATGACAATATTATTGACAGAATAAGAATATAAACACTGGTATTGATATATTCTAGAGAGTTAAAAAGGAATTGCTAAAAATATCATTGTATCACTATTTGGTCACCGATAAAATTGCATAGGGTATTTTTATCAATTATATAAAAAATCCTTAAGGGAAATACCAATGAAATGAATTAGGTAATTTTTTCTGTGTACTTTTATCATCTACAAAATCACTGATAGATCAAAAATTAGTGACAAGAGTTTTACTAATAAAGAATTTCTGTCCATGAACCTATCAATAAATTTATTACTGATAGAATGAGAGTATAAATACTAACGAAAAATTCTATTAGTATTTCTTAGAATTCTAGTAGTAATTTAGTATATTATTGTATCAATATTTAAAAAATAATATTATCTGATATATATTATTATATTTTAAGTTTATAATTATTATTTAAGTGAAAACATAATAACAATGTTTAAATATTTTTTTATATTAAAAAATTACTTTAAGTCGCAAAAAAATAGAGCAATGATATTTTTTAATACGAATCAATTAACTAAGTTCCCTCCCTACTAAGATTCAAATTAATGAAGTTAAATAAATAAACAAATATTTTAACTTCCATATCAATACTTTATCTAATAAAAAAATTTAAAATATTTCATGTTATATCAAACACGTTTCTCCTTTTTCTTCCTCTTTTTATCTCTCATGTAAAAAACACTAATGTTTCTTTTTTTTTCTCTCTTTTCTTCTTAACTCTCTTGTTTTTTTTTCTCTATACACAAATATATCTTTTTCTCTTCTTTTCTTTTTATTTTTAATTTTTTTAATTAATATACTTTATAAATTTTTTTTTTCCGAGCTTCACTACAATTACATTAAAGTTATATTTTTCTTTCTTTTTTTATTATATTTTTAATTTTTTTATTCTTAATAATTGTATGAATGTTTTTATGATTTTTTCATATGAGATTAATTTTGTTGAATTTTTTTAAAAATAATTTTTTAAATTTTAATTAAATTATTTTATTTGTTACTAGATTATGGGTTCTGAAATAGGTTTTTTAGGTTCCATGGAAATTATTTTTAGTTGGTTTATTTATGTGTTGTTATTGTTGTTGTTTTGCTATTTATTTGTTGCAATTTTTTTGAGTTGATTTTCTTCTCTTTTTTTTTCCAAGTAACTCAGTTCTTGAATATTATAGAGTGTTGATTTATATTAATTTAATTATTTTCTATTTCTATTAAATAGATTTTTTAAAAATATTTTAAATAATTAATGACAATATTATTGATAGAATAAAAGTATAAACACTGGTATTGATATATTCTAGTGAGTTGAAAAGGAATAGCTGCAAATATCATTGTATTACTATTTGATCATTGATAAAATTGTATACGGTATTTTTATCAATTATATAAAAAAGAATTCTTAAGAAAAATACCGATGAGATGAATTGGGTAACTTTTTCTATGCACTTTTATTATCTACAAAATCACCGATAGATAAAAAATTGCTGATAAAAGTTTTACAAACAAAGAATTTTTATCCATAAACCTATCAATAAATTTATTACTAACAGAATGAGAGTATAAATATTAACGAAAAATTCTATTAGTATATCTTAAAATTATATTAGTAATCTAGTATATCATTGTATCAATATTTAAAAAATAAATTTATCTAATGTATATTATTATATTTTAAGTTTATAATTATTGTTTAAGTGAAAACATATTAACAATGTTTAAATATTTTTTTATATTAAAAATATTTGTTTTAAGCCGCAATGCAAAAAAGTAGAGCAATGATATTTTTTTAATACAAATCAATTAACTAAGTTCCCTCCCTAGATCATATAAGGGTTTGTTAAGATTCAAATTCATGAAGTTAAATAAATAAATAAATATTTTAACTTCCATATCAATACTTTAAAAGTTTTAAATGGAAAGTGATTAAACATAGATAAAATTCTATGGAATTTTTTTTCTTAATTAATGTGGCACGTAAAGGTTAGATGATGGTCTAAAGTCAGTTTAGTGAAAACTCCGGTTAAACTAAATAATTTGTTTTGATTTCTATAAGGAACTATTCATCTAATTAGCTTCTCTTTTTCAATATAATAGTGATCATACGAAAAATATTATTTATAATTTCCTACATATGTGACAGAACAAGTCCTCTAATTGGATACAAATCCAAAATGAAAGTGCAAAGGACATAAATTGTGACCATGAAACTTAACGAAAGAGGACATGGGAACGAACATACTCCCCGAGGACAATGAACAAGTTCCGCTGGCATCTCAATGCAATAACTGTAGCCACATTCATTTTCAAATATATTTTTTCTGAAATGATTTCCAACATATTTTACATAATAATTAGTTGTAACATTGTTTTCCTCATACTGTAGTGCAGGCCAGCATGTAAAATACATTTGGTCTGATCATTTGATCTGATCATTACTAGTAGAGGAGATTGGGTAATGCAATAATTATATCTCTCCCAGGAAATTCTACAACGTTGTGTTGTCATTTATGACACATGATCTTTTGTCTCTTAAAAAGCAGTAGTAGTCTAGCTTCAGGTCAAGCAGCAGCCACAGTTTCACTTTTACGAGAAGACTTGGAGCTCGTGGTGGATGCTGATGCATGACGTTCTCCTTTCTTCGATGTTATCATAACGTTGCGGTTTTCTTTTCTCTCGTCTTGTTTCATCTGCTGTGCTCTGCACTCTTGACTGCAAAATGCCGTATCTCCCCTGCAATATTATCAAATAGAAAAAGAGAAAGTAATTAATACGATTAAGCACTCCATTGAAGAAGAAGAAGAAGAAAGAATCATCCGATCATCTTCATCCTTGCTAATTGATATAATCTTTGGCTTACATGGTATAGTACAAGGAGGAGAGAAAATATATCAAAATTTGAAGAGATGAATTTGCAAATCAATTGAGACTAAGAAGGGAAAAAATAAATGAAAAAGAAAGCTTAGATCGGAGGCATCAGGCATGAGGAGATCAGTTTCGGATCTTTTATATATATATATATATATATATATAAAAGAAAACACGAAAGAATCTAACAACAAATTAACTTCAGCATTCAGTTGAATAGAATACACTAGATCATAATTGAACAAAATAGGATGTAATATTATTGTAGAAGATATCGTTTTTTTTTTTTCTTGAGTCAATAGAAAATGATTTTCTTTTGCTAGAAGTGGAAGCTAGTGATAGATTTTACTTCATTACATAACCTTTTCTTTTTTCGCTAAAATTTTCATTTAATTTCTCATCATTCACGAAGCAAAATATTTTCATTTTTCGCTAAAATTTTAATTTCTCATCATTCACGAAGCAAAATAACAATATATGGTCATAGGTAGATCTTTACATGTCCACCAAGCTTCCAAGCTAAAAATCCTTCCGAATTAATGAAAACAAAGGAAAAGGTAATAGTGGAGAAAAAAATCCCTTCAAGAAGACAAAAAATATCTAAGAAATAATTCGAAAATATATATATATATCTGTATGTATACATACCTGTACATGTATAAATCTTTCCCAGGAGCCAACCGGCGTTTACAAAGGCCACAAGTCCGCAAGAAATGAGAATCCTCCACAAAATGATTACCCGAGCCACTGCTCTTTTGGTGGTTTCTTGGTGACAGCATGGAGGCCAAGAAAGGTTGATCGTGCAAGAATCCACTAGTATTGCCACCACAAGAAGTATCCATCATGTTGTTTTTGTTGTGATAATCAAGAGACCCTTCTTCGAGTCCTGCAGATGCATGGAGACCCCTGATGATCATTTGATGATTCTGGGTAGTATCATCAGAAGGCTCAGATGAGCCGGCCC
Source organism: Populus euphratica (assembly GCF_000495115.2). Taxonomy (NCBI): domain Eukaryota; kingdom Viridiplantae; phylum Streptophyta; class Magnoliopsida; order Malpighiales; family Salicaceae; genus Populus; species Populus euphratica. The sequence continues at coordinate 30,296 of NW_011499886.1, forward strand.
CAACGTGGCTCTGAAGATCAACGGAAATACCAGTCATGCTTGTTGTTCTTCTCATGGGTCCCCTTTGACGCTTCCCTAGTAACATACCTTCTCTCTCTTTGTTCCCTTCTTTCACCATTCAGAGAGAAAGAGCGATGCGTACGGTGAGAGGGATAATGGAAGGAAATGAGAGAAGATAATTAACGGGAGGAGTATACTGGGGTAGGGGTGACTGAGAGAGAATCTAGGCCGTTGCTTGCGGGAACCGGGTTCTAACACCTCCACGTCACGCTTCTTTGCTCTCTTTGCTTTTATGAATGCTGTCTCCTCTCCACCCTTTTCTTGGTATTTTATAAGGGTTATTTGTTTACTTGTGATTTTCTTTATGCTTGCAAACAAACTCATGTTACGTCAAAGCATGAGTAAAAAACAAACACAATAATGCTCTTGTTAAGGCATCAATATTTTCAATTAACAAATGTGTACTATCTGCGGGATAATACATAAACCTAGTTGAATTTTCTTTGTAAATTACATGTATGACCTGCCTCTCGTATTTACACTTAAGATTTCCTTAATTCATCAAAGAAGATTTCCAAAATTCTATGAAGCCACCTTCGTTTTGATCCATCAGTAATAGTTTTGATCAGTTAAGGACTTCTGCATCTACCTTCCCGGGTCCTGTTGAGATTTTGGGATCATATTAACGAGGCCGGGGTTCTTCCTCTCAGGAAAATCTTGGAGATGAGTGGACATCTTTCAGTGCAATCAACTCAGTTGAATAATTGAATCAAATCACTCGGTGGATACTACTTAATGGGTTTGAAAAAACGAGGAAGGTACAGCAAATTCTCAATTAAATTTCTCTGTCGATCAAGAAGGTATAGGCTGTCATCTTCATTCACAAGAAAAGACAAGTTAATGGTGTCACGGGCTCACTAGCAAAGAAAGGTATATGGATCATGCGTGCTGAGGATGTCATTGCTTTGTTTTGATGTGCATACTATCCCAGGTGACTCCGTGCTCCTGTTAACAGCGAGACACATTTTTTGTTGGCCACTGAGTTGAGTTGAGTTTCATTTACTTGTAAAAGCAAAGATAGTGTTCACAACTATCCGGAAATGGAAAGGTGTAGTAATAATTTTTTTAAAGTAATTTTTATTTAAATATGGAAAGGTGTTTAGAATATAGTGATAATTTTTTTAAAGTAATTTTTATTTAAAAATATATAAAAATAATTTTTTATTTTTTTAATTATTTTTAATATCAATACATAAAAAAAAAATTAATTTTAAATTTAAAAAATTCAAAACTTACCCATCTTCCATCTACAACGCATTACCAAAAGGGGCTTGGAATTATTGAAATGGAAAAAGGGATGTGGGGGTGTCCTACTTGAAAAAAATTACCCTCAACGTTGGATCTAACACTCTTAATTAATGCACTAATTGTTTTATTTTATAACTATTTCATTTAATTGTTTGGAAAGATTAGCGTGATCCATGATGGCATATTCTTTTCCTTTTCCTTTTCCTTTTCCTTTTCTTTTCTTTTCTTTTCTGTTAAATTATCTCACGCTTGAACAAAATATTGGGGGCGGGGCGTCATGAAAAGATTAAATAGACAAATATAAATTTGATATAAGAAGAATGGACTCAAAGTTAAAAAAAAAATAATTTTTTTTTAAGGCAAAGTAAAAAAAAAAAAAAAGTCTTTTCATTTGTGAAGTATTTATGGTCAAATTATGCGCAGTCACAAACATTTAAGCTTTTATTTTTTTAAATAAAATTCCCTCATTTTTCAAATTTACCTCCCACTCTCTACTTCGTTCATCCTCTCCATCATTCTTTTTCTGTCCGTCCCCCTCTCAAATGCATTTTCGCTTCTTCCACCTTCGTCTTGTCACTTTGACTCGTTCTCTTTAGAATTCTACTCATTCTCTTTACCTCTATCTCTTGCACTATATATATTTCATTCTTCACCCCATCACTTTCATTTTACATAGTGTTACTTCTCATTTTATTCTATCATATTTTATCTAAATTATATATCATTTATGTTTTTCGTAAAAAAGCATGCATCAACTAAGAAGTAATTTAAAATTCTTATTTTACTATTTAAATTAAAGATGACGATGGTGTTACTCTCCAAGAAGTAAAATAAATGATGATGGAAGCAATTAATATTAGTGGTAATTAATTATTTAATAATAATAATTATTATTATTATTATTGTTATAAATTCTATAGGAAGAATAACTATTTAAGAAATCATGATGATTTAGTATCCTTAATACTCAATTACTATTTATTTATAAGGATTAATTTTTAATTCTAAACAAAATCTTGTCACTTTTTTATTTTGTTATTTTTGTGACAATTTGCAACTGCAATTTTGCCACAAATTTCTACCAAAAATTCCTACCAAAAATTAAAATTCTCTCCAAACAAAATTCTTTATTTATGATTCTTTTAAATAATAAAATAATTTTGCGATCAAAATTGGTCACAAAACTAAATCATGAAATATTTGTAGCGCTCAAAATTCTTCCATCACAAAGTCGCCATAATAATTTTATGATTGAACTTTCTTTTTGTAAACGAATTTTCAATCACAAAAGACACTATTCTGTAATGATGGGCTAATATGAAACATTGACGGGCTAATATGAAAACATTACATGGGTAAACATAAATTTAAAAAATTAGCAAGCATGTAGGGAAAGGTACCAAAATCAAATAATTTTCAAAAATCATATCTTTAATATATTTAATTTGTATTGAGTAAAACCACTAATGTTTCTTCATGTCTCTAAACAAGTCTCTATATTTCCAATAAGATCTTCATGAAAAAATATCAAGTTCTCAATTAAATTCTTCAAATCTTTGTAATTGTTTATCTCAAAAGAATCAGGGATCCTTTTCTGGGTCTTTGTTACCATTTATCTCCATTTTTCCACTACTAAGTAACTTAAAAGTATTGGGTATCCTTTTGCAAGTTTTCATGGTCACTTATCTCTATGTCTCTATGATCATTTTTCTCTAAAAGAATTAAGGATCATTCTTTAGGTTTTCGTAACTACTGATAGGACATTTCCTTCTAAATCCATTCTTGAATAATACTCAAGCTATAATATTTACTTTTTCATTCATCTTATTATATTATAACTATATTGCCTTTCTTACCAATTCTTACATTTGAGACATTTCTTGACAAGTTATACATTAGTGATAGATAAGTTTAGTAACATGACATGTATAAAACACTTATGCTAAAGGGATAAACAAGTTTGGCAACATGACATGTATAAGTCCCATTTATTTCTAATAATTAAATCTTTCAACATGATAGTTTAAAATAGTTGAGGGGAAAAATGATGGTGCACTGAAAAACACTTAAAATGACCCAATTAAGCCCCTCCAAAAAGCCCAATCAAGGGTGGTTGTTAATGGTCTATTCAAGGCCTAAACAAGGAAAGAAAGAAGGCTAGAGGATAAGAGGAAGAGGGAAGAGAAATGGGTAGCCTAAAAGGCCAAACCAAATCCTCTCAAATTTACCCAACCAAAGCTATGAAGATCAGACCTAATCGAGCCTAACTTTAGGTCCAATCAAACTCTCTCTTGGCCTAAGGCTTATACATCAAAAAGAAAAGGAAGAAGAAAGTAAGCTTTAGTAGGGAAGAAGAGAAAAAATTTGCATAAAAAGTAAGGCAATAAGAAAAAAAATAAGGAAAAGAAAAGGCGAAAAGAATACATCGTTGAAGCACCATCGTGCATTCATCGTATGTACACACCACACTATCATAAAGCTACTAATGAGATGATCTAGACAACACTAAAAAAGACTATCATAGAAACTCGTATCATGTTACACATAATGACCTTATTTTATATGTTGTGTGTGTTACACACCCAAAATATTATTTCCTTTTTCTTTTTTTTCACTTTGATAATTTATTCTCTAGTAATTTTTTAATTTAGTCTTGAATTTCATTCCAACTAAGCCTAATTTTGGACCTAACCTAACCCTTTCCTTCTTAGCCCAACCTAACCTTCTCTTCTCTAAGCTCAATTTAACTCTCTCATCTTCAACAAAACCCTTTCTAAGCCAAGCCCAACCTACCCTTATTTTAAACCCAACTAAAGGTGGAGAAAATAAAGAGAATGAAAAAAAGAAATTAGCCCAACAAAACTCTGCACCTAACCTAAATTTGCAATGACTACCCTCTCTTACTAATAACTATCATTCTCAATCAAATTATCTTAGGCCAACTTTCTCACCAATAGTTATATTTAAGCCTAACTTTGAACTAAATCTCTTGGCTTAGACATGCTTTACATCAATGATTTACTCTTAAGGACCAACCTATCATTTAATGGCAAACATGACACAATAATCATTGACTTAATTTTCTAAGAAATCAGATATTTTCTATCATTTTTTCCTCTCTACTATGTAAACTTATATGACATCTGATATTTATAACTATCATAAGTCACTATGTAATAGACTTAAACAAGTTCAATTGACTTCATTATGTTTTTGTTCCATATACAACATTGTTCTTCCTAATACATATTAGTTCTTCTCACACCTACATTTCACCCCTTTTACATTTATTAACTTAAGAATTTGGGGGTCCTCTATCATGATAATGCATTTATTTTATAAGTCAATCGTCAATCTACTAGAAAGACAAATAAACTCAATACTTTATTTAAAGTTTTTCATGACTTCATCAATTATAATTGTCACACTTGGACATCATGATGACCAATTAAAAATATAATCTTGATTGGAAAAAGAATAGATATCTGACATTTTATTCTTTTAGGAGAAAATATATTGTTTAAGGAGTCGCCATCTAGTATTATGGTCACTAGGAATCCTAACTGATTGACAGAGATTCTATGGTACGGAACTTTTTACGCAAAAAGAAAGATGTTATCAGCCCTTAAACCTCCTACCTAAGGCAGGTTGCATTGCTGGTTTTATCAAAAATTGCTAAGAATTTGTTCTTTTTTTTTTATTCTTCCTTTTATGTTTCTGACTCTAGCGTCAGTGAATAATTTCTACGAATATTTCTAACTCTGGTGTTGGTAAATATCGCACAAATCCAAAAAATATGATACTCCTGACTCTAACATCGTTAATATTTTGTAAAAAATAAATTTGAAGAAGAAAATTTTTTATGTCCTTTTTTCTTGTTTATCTTTTATTATTATTTTTCCCTTTTAGATGGAAGTAAAAAACAATTGCACGATATATTTGCGTTTAACAGTAATAGTCCATAGATTGAGCATATTTACAAAAAATACAAACATAAGAAAAAAATAAAACAAAGTTTGATGGGACCATAAATAAATTAATGAAGATTCCCAAATATTTTTGGAATTTTTTTATATCAAAAAAGGGCTCGTTTGGCTAAATATCCAATTAAAACGGGCATAAAAATTATGGCCAAGGCATAAGGGTGTGTTTTGCCAAACATACCCTTAGCAAATACAATTTGGGTCGACTAAGTCTAATGCCTTAACCCAACCAACTCTTTTTTTCTTTTTGGGTTGGACCTAGCCTAGCCATGCTTGAAAAGTTCACGCATGCATGCAACAATAACTAGTTAATTATTTTAACAAGGAAGGAAACTTAACTGTGTATGCAGTTGCTGAAGGGAAAGTCAAGAGAGACTAGGCTAAAAAATAAAAGGGGTGAGGGGGGGCGATGGCTAGTATTATAAGGTTCGCCGCCCCTTTTTTTTTTATATATTTTTCTCTTTTAGGATTTCTGGTAATGGCCTCCTCTTAGAATCTCTTCTTTTAAGGTTTCTCTCTAAGTGTTATTGAAAGGGGTTAGTGTCGAGACACTTAGATCAATATTTATAGTGTAAGAGTCTCATCGCATGCGAGAAGTAAAGTCTCAATCAAACTCATTCTTATTTTTGAAGTTCGAATTAGAATCGAATTCGAAAGTAGACAACTATCATTATCTTAAAGGTAAAGATTATCTTGAAGATGGTAAGGATTATCTTGAGGTTAAGGATCATTTTAACGATAAGGATAAAATGGAAAAGACTTTTAGATGGAAGTAAAAAACAATTGCACGATATATTTGCGTTTAACAGTAATAGTCCATAGATTGAGCATATTTACAAAAAATACAAACATAAGAAAAAAATAAAACAAAGTTTGATGGGACCATAAATAAATTAATGAAGATTCCCAAATATTTTTGAAATTTTTTTAAATTGAAAAAGGGCTCGTTTGGCTAAATATCCAATTAAAACGGGCATAAAAATTATGGCCAAGGCATAAGGGTGTGTTTTGCCAAACATACCCTTAGCAAATACAATTTGGGTCGACTAAGTCTAATGCCTTAACCCAACCAACTCTTTTTTTCTTTTTGGGTTGGACCTAGCCTAGCCATGCTTGAAAAGTTCACGCATGCATGCAACAATAACTAGTTAATTATTTTAACAAGGAAGGAAACTTAACTGTGTATGCAGTTGCTGAAGGGAAAGTCAAGAGAGACTAGGCTAAAAAATAAAAGGGTTGAGGGGGGGCGATGGCTAGTATAAGGTTCGCCGCCCCTTTTTTTTTTATATATTTTTCTCTTTTAGGATTTCTGGTAATGGCCTCCTCTTAGAATCTCTTCTTTTAAGGTTTCTCTCTAATTGTCCCTTCTCTTTTCTTCATACACTGAGATCAGTATTTATACTGCAAGAGTCTCATCGCGTGCGAGAAGTAAAGTCTCAATCAAACTCATTCTTATTTTTGAAGTTCGAATTAGAATCGAATTCGAAAGTAGACAACTATCATTATCTTAAAGGTAAGGATTATCTTGAAGAAGGTAAGGATTATCTTGAGGTTAAGGATCATTTTAACGATAAGGATAAAATGGAAAAGACACATTGTAGTCCCTAGTTTTCACGCAAGTTGACAAATCACACTTTTCATCGAAATAAATTTCTAATCTTTTAATTTTACATTTTAAACCCTGTAAAATTAAATTAAAATCCAATGGGCTAAAATTGACTTACAACAATAGTTTATATTAGAAAAACTAATTTAATATTATGATATATATTAAGATGATCAAATCATTAATGGAATAGAAACATATCTTTAATGTCATTTATTATAGTTTTTTTTTCAATTTAAATTAGATCTTATTTGGATATATCTTTTATTGAGAGAATTGCATATGTTTGTTGGGTATATATCAAGGGATACATTGTTTTATTTTGGTGAAAAGTAGAGCTTAAGCTCAAAAACTAAATTAAACGAGTAGTTATAAAACCAATCAAGTCATAATAAAAAATTAAATAAAGACCCTCCAGCGGGTCATGAACTACCTAGTTATCTCTATGCAACAAGTTCCTCCTCGTATTGAAATTAGCTAGCTAATCTTCAACAACATTCATGTTCCTATATATGTACTGTATTTTCACCTTTTAGTTCCTGCTAAAAATATTAAGCTCTATAAATCATAGCATAATTAACATTTACTTTAACATCTTTCTTTTCAATAAGATTCACCACTAATAAAGAATCTAATTCTAAAATAATCAAATGAATTAGAGCTTGTTTGGTCTATTTGGTATCGTAAAATTATTTTAAAGGCTAAATTATTACTGCATCTTTACACCTTTAAATCATTTTAGTAATTTAATGAAAAATATTTGTTTTAGCATATTCTTATTCATGATCCTCGTGGTGTAATTATTAGTTATTAAAAAAATTGACTAGTAATTTTATGTTGTCCAAGACAACAAGAATGCCTAGTCTCTTGAGCCATCATCTTTGAGTAGCATTACTTACTTTATAATTATTCTTTTCCTTTATTACTTATCTTTTGTATGTGTCTACTGTACAAGAATGGTTGTAGTTTTCAAAATACTTGTGATAAAGTAAATATTATTTAACACATACTATTTCAAGAGATTGCGACGCGGCGGACAAATTTCACGGCAACTCTTAATATATATATATATATATATTAAATCCATCTTGCAATAATATCGTGGTCATTCGTTTTTCATGCGGTGTCCAAATTTCAGTGGCGATGATGGCATGTTCTAGAAGTTGAAGAAGATTAAATTGATAGTAATTAAAAAAGAAAAGCGCAAGGAATGAGCCTTGAGGGATGCATGCAATAGTGGAAAAGGATGGCATTAGAAATAGTGGTAGAGAATGAACCTCAACCAGACGTGCATAGTGAGGGGGTGAGGGCCGAGTGGAGCATGGACAGCCAACAAACATCTTTTCACTTTTGTGAATGTTTGGCATTTATTAATGCCACCAATCTTATGTGTTTTCTGATGTCAGGCCACCCAATACTACAACCTTAATACGTTTTCTTCCCTTTTTCAACGTTATAGCACTAAAAACATTCGTGTTAATTTTCCTTTCGGTTGACTTTCCTTCATTTTGAATACAAAGTAACACAACATTATTTTTATGGTCTTGGAGGTAAATTTATCCTTGGCTCAGTTTTTTTTTTTTTTTTACTGATATTGACACAATGTAACTAAATAACACCACCTAAAATGATGTGGTTTCAGATGTTAAAAGTATATTAATAATCAATTTAAATCAAAAAAATAAATTATTAGATGAAGTTTTGAAAATACATTAAAAAAATTCGATTTTAGACATAATTATTAAAAAGTAAGTTAGTAGCTCAACTGGTAATAATCAATTAATAAAAAATCAACTAGAAAAAGATAAAAAAATTTGTTTGAAATCTACTATTTCCATTTTTCAACCTAAAGTGTGCAATTAAAGGTAGAAATTCTTCTTCTTTTTCAAGGTTTATATACACAGGTCTTTGTAAGTTTATTGAAATCAAGAAATTCTGAATTATTTTCCTCTACTTTTATCTTCTGTATATATTTAGTTTTCGTGCAAAGAGAATGTGAATCAGCTTTTCTAAGTTCACTTAAATTTCATGTTGAAGTACATTAACATAAGCAGTATATACGATTGTTGAATTCTCGGAAACAATTTTCATTTATTGCTTGCATAAATTGCTGGCCAAAGTTTATCTTAAGAACATAGAGTACAAATCTTGTGGCAATCACCTGCTTCTATTTTTTTAAGGTGTGCTTCAACATTAAAGTGTGATTTGATTTGATTTATACATATTTTATAATTTTCTTAATATCTTTTAGTTGAGTTGTTTTGTATGCATTTTTATTTTATTTCTTTTAGTATATAATTTGATGTTTAATATAATATGTAGATTTAATTGGTAATTAGCTTCAATTTAAATAGATTCAGTTTTATTTTTCTATGAAAAACATATTAAATTTTAGTGGAATTTCAATCCAACATAATGGTTTTATATTTTTTTAGAGCGTATTCTTAAAGTACAAAAATTTTAGACTTGAAATTCATGATGGTTTAATTATTAAAAATTCAATAATGTTTGTAAATGAATTAACAAAGTTGAATCCCACTGCTTCTTATTTTAAAGCTCTAAATTTATGGTTTTGTAATTTGTTGTATTTTAATTATTTTCTCCTTTTTTTTCATTATTATATCACAACTAACAAAATACTAAAATGCATGGAATAATACTATTTTTCATGTCATTGTAACTCCCCCTCACAATTTACTAGGTATTCCTACAATGAATTTTTTTTATTTGGGTTATTGAATTTTTTTTTCATCAATTGTATTTTTTTATAGCTAAATTTAATGCCAATTGCTTCAATTTTAATTGGTTTAAATAATAAATTATTAAAAATGATTAAATCCATGAATTGGATTATGTGTTTGGCTAATTAATCTTGTGAGCTTATATTTTTTATTATTATATAATTAAATAATAAAAAAATTTAAAAAGTTATTGAACTTAATTAAATTCATAATTGAGGTTACGGGTTTGATCAGTTAACTTTGATTTTGATTGATTAAAACTAAAGCTTATTAATTAATTTTGGTTGCATTAATAATTCGTAAATTATTTAATTAAATATTTGTATAATTTTTAAATTTAATATTGATTTTTATATAAGAAACACGTATAAAATGTTGTCATCTTTAGTTTTTATGATTAAAAAAAAAATTATCTAACCCCCAAAAAAAAAGTCTAACAGCTAGTAAAGCATTTATATTTCGTGGGCACACCCTGTGGTGGATTTGCCAATTAATCTCGTGTGTAAAGTTGTGATTATTTTTCCATTAAATGAGGTTCGGACATCAACAATTATCACAATAATCATAGTTTTCATAATCGAATTAGAAAATGTTTAGATCGTTGGTTTCGTGAGTTAGATCAGTTGTTTATTGACAATATATTATTTTAAATCATTTCATAATTGCATAGAAATGTAACCTATTTTATTTTATTTTTTAGCGTATCAAGCTTTAAAAATTCATTTGTAATATTTATTTATATGTTTTTGTAAAATAAACGTATAAAAATAAAAAGTGATCGAACCAGTCATTTATTTATATGTTTTTGTAAAATAAACGTATAAAAATAAAAAGTGATCGAACCAGTCATTTATTTATATGTTTTTGTAAAATAAACGTATAAAAATAAAAATAACAATCCTGTTTTGAAAATCAGATATAAATTGTTTTTTTTCAAATATTTTTTTATATTCATACAGTAAAATAATAATAAAAAATAATTTAAAATCTCTAAAAAAAAAAACGTTTGTACAGCAATCACAATCAGTGCCCACACATAATAGGAAGCAGGAGATACCAATAATTCATTCAGAATATGGGCGTTATTGTCATTTAGTGGCCCCCACCGACATCATTACCCAGACTTGGTCTCCAATTTCCAGCTCTCCAAACGGACATAACAGCTACATTATTTTAAAGGAAGCAACAATCTTAGCTTAATGGCTATAAAGTTAATGACTTAATCTGCTGTATATATTGAGATATTTATACGCACCAAGCCTTTAGATTAGTGGAGTCTAGAAGAGACTTAACAGCTACATTATTTTAAAGTAAGCTACATTATTTTAAAGTAAGCTACAATCTTAGTTTAATGGCTGTAAAGTTAATGTCTTCATCTGTTGTATATATTGAGGTGTTTAATTTAACTATTCTTATATTCTTAATTTATCCAATTTTATTCTTTAATATAAGTTAAGTTTCTAATATATTATTTTAGCTAAAATTAAATTTAAAATTTAATAAAGGTAAGGAAGGATTTGTGAAAGTTTTGAAGTTAAAGAATTAGAAAAGTTAAGAAGATAAATAAATAAAGGGTAAAAATAACTAATCTAATGTAGTTGGTATTGTGATGGTTTTTATGGTTGTGATTTGAAAAAAATATGTTTTATAAAAAGTATTTTTAATTAAGGTTGTTTTGATAAAATATATATTTGGTTGAAATTATGGTTGAAATTGAAGTTGAAAAAAATAATTTAATCTATTTAGTTAAATATACTTTTCAAATTGAGGTTATAAAATAACTATATATATATATATATTAATTAAAATATTGTAGATTTAACTACTATGCATCATGAAAATAAACAATACTTGATATAGAATATTTTTTATTATTTTATTATATTATCTATAATTCCATCACGTACGAAATTCATCCAACTAGATCTTAAGGGACCATAACTTCCTGAATATGCAACAACACCAAATAAAATATCATCAAGAATAAAATTAGAATTGCGATTAAATTCTGCAAATGTTATATTATCATGTGATCTTCTTTTGATATGATTATATAGTGCCATTGATGTCACTACAATTATCAACTTGTGTTTTATATGAATAAAAAAACATGTTTTATAAAATCCTTCATCTTTATTTTTATACTCTAAATTTTTTTTTTATCATATTATGTAATGACGAGTATATATAATTAAAAACTTTTTATAAATTCTTTAGTTATTCACGACATCTAAAATTATATAAGAATGAAGATAAAAGAATAGTAATAAATAAGCTAAGTGCAAATTCAATTATATATATATATATATGTATAAGAAATTATTTTTCTATAAAACTCAAAAAATTACAAATTTGCTAAAAAATTCAATTATATGATTTTTATAAGATTTGTATAATAGTAATAATAATTAATTTGTTCTTAAAAGGTATAATGTGATGGTGAAGGGTATGAAATCTGCATATTAGATTTCGAGTTTGAGTTATAACATATATTTTTTATAAAAATTTAATACAATCAAAGATTTTAATGGTTAATCTAAACTTATAAAGTATACTTTTCACAAAATAAGGTTTTTTAAATAAAATAAAAAATAATAATTAATTTATACATAATGATGCTACAGGATAGTGATAATAATTAATTCAAAATGGTTTTTTGCCCTGCTCACAGGCTCCCATACTTCCACGTTATCTTAAGCAGCAGGAAAAGCTCAATTTTCCAATTTTTATTCAACCACAGGTGCAGCCACCATTATTAATGGGCCCCATTATTATAAAAGCCGATTGTAGCATAATCAAATATATATAAAAAGTATGGTTTACTTTAACCTCAAACAAAGTTGCGCCACCAAGCAACAGCTAGATTTTTAAAAAATGCAATTGTGGTTATTTTATAGAATTTTTTAAAAATATATTAAAATAATATTTTTTATTTTTAAAAAATTATTTTTAAGATGAATGTATCAAAATAATCTAAAATATAAAAAAAATAATTTTTAATAAAAAATTAAAAAAATTTAGAAACAAGGGTTGGAGGGCCTCTAAATCTTCCATGGACTCCACTAATCTAAAGGCTCAGTGCACAGACATTGGGCTGGCACAAGACATATCTATTCATCTCAAAATTCTCTTTTAGTGAAATAATAAAAAAGTTTCAAATAATCTAAATTATTTTTTAAAGAATTTTGGTCGATAGATGAATTTTAAAAGCCGAATTAAATATAGACTTTGATCATCATAATCCTAGCTCCATGTCAATCGGATAGGAGAAAAGAATTGAGTAAATCTCATCCAGCCCCAATGTACTGGACTTTTGGATGGGTAATTTTTTTCCAATAAAAATCTCTAAAATTTCTTTAAAATTTTCAGTGGCGTGTTAATGAACTGCATCTTTATCATTAACACAATTTTTTTTTTTTATTTACGTGAGGTGTTCAGGTCACCTTGCGCGCACCATGACTAATCCCCACGGCCCACTGAATACCCTGCAAACCCAGTAAGCATGTAAAGCACCGCAGGGATGACAGACATGCATGCTAGGACTCGAACCCAGGTGCAGTGGAAGGAGACAAACCCCTTCCACCACTAAACCAAGCACTAGTTTACTTAACGCAAATTTATATTGCCTTCAGAGAGATCCCAAAGAATTTTGTTTGCATAGAGCATCAGCAAAATAGGTTTGCAATTTTTCAAAATGGATATGAGAACTTACAAGGGAAAGAGAAAAAAAAAAAACTGCTCATAAATTTTTTTGAACAAAACTAGATGTTTGCATAGAGCATCAGCAAAATAGGTCTGCAATTTTTCAAAATGGATATAAGAACTTACAAGGGGAAGAGAAAAAAAAAAACTGCTCATAAAATTTTTTGAACAAAACTAAATGTTATCTTTTTCATGTAAACATTCATCTATATCTTTTTTTACAGAGAAATTGATTATTTAAATATTTTTTATAGGAATAAATAAAGTGTCAAACTGCATGTGTTATGCATTACTTGATTGTTTCTTATTCTCTTATGATTTTTATTATTGCAACATGTTAGACTCGTCAAAAATAATCTATAATCTTTTATCATCCAATAAAAATGTCAAAAATAACATATTTACTCATCATTATTTTCTTTGATTAAAAACACTAAAATCTATAATCTTTTATCATCCAATAAAACCTAAAAATATAGTTTTCTTAGTTCTAAAATCCAATATAAATTCAGTAACATGATAATATACTAAGCATCTAAATACATATATTAATTCATAATAAGTAGCAATAGAGTTTGACCATAGCTCCAAAGAAGTTCTTTTATTTAATGTTGTTGAAAATAATTAATTAGAAATATGACAAGTATAGCCTAATGCATCACCATAAAATACTTTTCTTAATCATGAATGTGATAATATAAGTTAAATTTTTTTTTTTTACTAATATACAGTTCATGCGTTTTACTACATAAAATACTTTTCTTAATCATGAATGTAAATTTTTTTCTACTAATATACAGTTCATGCGTTTTACCACTTCATTTTATTAAGATGTTTTGTGGATAATAAAATATCACTTGATCTTTTTATTCTTGAAAACTTTAAAGAAAAAATTTAAAATGTACTCATTAATATTATCTGTTTGAAAAATCTTTTTTTTAGTTTAAGTTTCCATTAATTTATAGAGTTTAAAAAAGCTTTAACGTCTTACTAACTAAAACAATCCCTTTCCATACATCAAATATCAATAAAATAATTATAACATAGAGATACAGAAAACAATAGGTGATTTTCTTTTTCTTTTTTAAATCTCACTTAGTCCTTTTTCCATTTATTAGTTTTGATCCAATTGTAAGTAGTAACTTAGAAAATATATGCAGAGGTCTATTTCAAATCCTCAGCTACCCTCGATGCCATTTGGCTATCAAGATGATAGATATAGAGGTAAATTAATCCCCATTATTAATCTTGGTTACAATTAACAGAAAAAAGAGCACTGTTGGCTTTTTCATGCATAGAAGGAGCCCAAAAGCCAGTTACTACGTCCTGATGTAATAGCCATTGTCAGAATCTAGAGCTTTATGTAGTCGTTCTCGATCATCCATTTTAGACTCCAGTAGTTGGCGGCACACTTGTAAGCCCAGTATGCCCATCCAAATTGGGCACGCCCGTAGACTTCGATTTGAGCTTTAGCAAAGTTTTGATAATCTTGCATCGATGCTTCGTTCACTTCCCATTCTCCAGTCCATTCCCCTACAAAAATCTCAGCACACGGTTCAGCATATTACCTTTTGAACTAGTCGGAGCATTTTCTTCAATTGCAGTTAAGAGGTAGACTAGTCTTAGAAAAAACTTCAAGTACTGGTTTTGATTGCGTAAACATTGGTTTTGGACTTACCAACAAAAATGGATGGACCATTGGCAGTGGTCACAGTACCGAGATCACTAGAACGCTGATTATGGATAAAGTCAATGTTCTGTTGCGCATTCATATTACTGAATGAATCTGAGAATAGGTTGTAATAATGCACATCAATGGCTACGCAATGCAGATTGCTTGCAAATGAGAGGAGCTCCTTTGCATCAGCGTTCCCTAGTCGATTGGAGAGGATCACATAAGCATTTTGAGTGTACTTCCTTACGGCATCGTATCCAGCTTGATAATACTTCTTTAGGGTGTCTAGACTGATGCCTGGGGCCATTGGCTCGTTCATCAGTTCGATTGCTGCAAGACTTGTGTTGTTGGCATACCTGTTTAGTAGCAAACATTACATCAGAATTCAAACAATTTTTCATGTATAGGCAACTTGATTTGATTTGGAAGGTAATTCACAATATGGAAAATGTGTAGAAAAAAACTTATCGTCTTACCTCTCTGCAAGGAAATCGATGACAGCCACAGTATCTTGAATGTCGGAATCTCCCCATTCTTGGTACCCATCTCGTGTCCCACTATGACCATTGCCATTCTGTGAACCTTGAATCGCATGCAGATCAACAATTACCTTCATTCCGTATTCCCTACATAAAAATATAGATGTAAATATGTAAACCATCATCAGAGTTATTTATAGAACCTGTACAGAAAAAGGTTCCCAAAAAACAACATTAAACCGCCAATTGATTTCATTTAGTAAAGGATACTCACTGTGCCCATGTAAAAGCATTGTCTAGGGCTTTCAAAGAGCCACTAACAAAAGGTTTGGGCGGCGGATCGCATGCGATCCACCAGCCAACTGGAATTCTGACAGCATTAAGACCATTTGCTGACATGAATCTGAAGTCCTCATCAGTGATGTAAGAGTTCCAGTGATCCTGGGATGAACAGGTAATTTGCAAGTCATTCGTGGTTTAGTTATAGTAGCTAAAATGCTAGCAGCCTAGCACAAACTTCGGTTCTCTTGTTTATGCTATGAATTATAACTTTTACCTGCAAGACTTGAGGGGCTCTGTCTGGACCATAACCATTTGTGAGTTGATATTCACCTCGTATGGCGTTGGGATTGACAATAGTCATTTTGAAGACTGATGGATCACCGTCGTCCCAACCTGAGCCTACATAATCTGCAGTTACCAGTGTCTCTGATATTGCCTGATTACACATCAGAAGCATGGTAATCCTTCATGTAATGCGGATGATATATTAAGCTAACACACGCATATGGTAAGGGTATTAAACTGATAGTTAGCTACGCCACTTATAGTACAATGATCCAAAGTGTTGATCACTAGTATGTACACTACTGCTCTTTTAACTGATAAGAGCCTGGAGTCACTAAAATGATCATATTTTAGTCCACAAGACCCACTTATAGTACAATGATCCAAAGTGTTGATCACTAGTATGTACACTACTGCTCTTTTAACTGATAAGAGCCTGGAGCCACTAAAATGGTCATGTTTTAGTCCACAAGACACACTTTTCATGGTATGATTTTCCTGTATCAGATTTATTTTGTACACCAAAGGAGAGATTTACCATCAATCTAAAACAAACTAGTTCCGTGAAAGTTCCAGAGCTCAAATGACAAAAAAATAAAAGAAATTAAAAGTCCTATTGTTGAGAAAAAAAAGAAAGAATAAGGAAAACCTGAAGGAAGAGTCCATTTGATGCCTGGAGGCGAACTATACTCTGATCATCATTTTTCCTTATGATCTGGAACGTTTCTGGGTTTCCAGCAGTATCTGAAACTGCTGTTACTTCGTTTCCTTGATCCTCTAGCCCCACAAACTGCTTGTTGAACACCCTAAAGTTGAAATATGTCTCATTGATCCTCCACAACTGTGTAATAAAATCGTCAGTAAAATAAAGATGAGAAACATGCAGCATGAGATTAAAATTATAAACAATGCTTACAAGTCCAGTTAAAAGCACAGCAAAGTAAAGGTATCCAGGACAAATAAAGGTAAATAGTAGCACTGATGTAATAAGTCTAGCTAGATCATTAGTTTAAAGATTTTAGTTACTCTGAAAGTTTCCCAGTCAGAGGCGGAGGGCCGATTGGCTACAAGAATGGTTCCACCTCCATTTTCTGAGCAAAGATACTTCTGTAGCGTTGTGGAGAAGAACCGCACTTGAGTTCCATCCTACAGTAAATTTAAAACACAAATTAGTAAAACGACAATAAGATATACGTGGGTGTGAGAGAGAGAGAGAGTGAGAGAGAGATTATCGGTGTGAGAGAGAGAGAGAGTGAGAGAGAGTGAGAGAGAGATTATGAGCTTAATTTAAAACTAGTAGTAAATACGACGAAAACAATTATACCTGGTAGTAAGGGAAAATAAAGTAAAGAAGTTGCATGGTCTTTCAAGGACTCAGACGTCCAGAGAGGTCTTAATCAATGAAGTGAGGGCTTGGGATAGATATAATGATGTTGTGGTGGATAGTGTACACATGAGGCCTGAGTGATATTTTGATGATCAAGAATCAGGATGATAGAGTAAAGCTATAATTACCAGGAGATCATTGTTGGGCATCCCATCATAGAGAGAAGGTTCCATCCACCCTTCATTAACGAGCCAATTTCCTAAATTCACAGCTTTAAACGGCTGTGCAAGAGAAGGAGATGGAGCACAGAAAAGCAAGAGTAAAGGAAAGACCAGTAAATAGTAAGCCATTTTTATTCGCACCCTTTGTCTGTGAATGGAAGGATTTTGAGGTTGGCGTTTCAGAAGCTAGAAGCTAGAAGCATATGTACCCTGGGCCCTTCCTTTTTTTTGCCTTTTTCCTTTTCTTTTGGGGGGTGGGGGCGGGGGGCGGCGCGGCCTTGCCCCAAAGACATTGCAAAAGGAAGGGAATCTCTACACCAAGCTATTGGATAATCAAAGGAAATTTCTCTTTGATCATAAAATGTCTCTTATGGTTATTAATCAACAGAAAAACAAGGAGGACAACAATCTGCTTTGCTTGCATGGCAGGAGTCCTGAAGCCAGTTCCTTCTAAAGTAGCAGTTTTTACATTTATTATAAGAAAAAATATTTATAATTTTGAGTTTTATCAATCAGGTTATCTTCCAGTAAAAAAATAATGAAATTGTCGCAAGGAGAAAATACCAAGAGGGCAATTTAAAAACTTAGCTATTAGGAAAATGGGCCGGATAGATGAAGCCCACATTAAAACCCTTACACATCAAGCAGCTGTTTGTTTCCCTTGTCTCTTCACTTGGTCTTGGGTTTGAAATTAGAGCGTTTCCAGTTACGAGCACAGTGTCTTGTTCTCTTCTTGGGTCCCCACAGCCTCAGGTACTCTCTCTTCCCCCCCCCCCCAATTACTGTTACTGGATGCCTGTTGGAAATGAAGAAGCAAGCAAACTTTAAAATCTAATGATTGCTCATCTGGTTTAAGTTTTGATTGCCAAAACTAAATGAAATAAACAATTTTTGAATTCTCACTCAATTTTGCTTAATCAGTTGGTATGTTATAAGTTTATCCCATAATTTTATCATGTTATTAGTTACTGAATTTGTAGTCCGTAGCTGTTTGCATCGTATTTTTTTTGCTTTCATTTAAGATTTTTAGTCACTGTTATATGTGAGCGAAAATAGGGAATTTAGGATTTGTGGAGCTTTGTTGCTGTCAAATTGGACTTTTGGATTCTTTTTTCATCTTTTGGGTTTAGGGTTTTTAATTTTGTGTCCAGTTCAATCTTGGCACTGCAGGAGTCGGCCAAGTTTTTATTTGGGAATTGAAGGTGAAGGTTGAAACAGTGCAGCAGCAGAAGGATTTAAGAAAAATGGCGGCAGCTGGTGGTAAGGCAAGTAGAAGTTTGAAGAAAGCAGTAGTGAAGCACCCAGCCTATGCTTCTTGGGGGAGTGTTGTTAATGCCCAAGTCAAAGCCAAGCTGACACCATCCTCTAAGTGTAACTTGGGTAAATTTCTCGGGATTCGTGATCCTCCTGCCTCTGATATCTCCCAACTCATCACCAGGTTCATCAAGCTCAACAATCGTCAGGTTTCTATCTATTGTCACTACCCTCTTTTAGTATTACTAGAAATAGCAATAGGAATGTTGCCGGAAAATGTTTTCTTTGATGGACTTGCATACATTTCTTGCAAGTGATTGACGAATAATGGATGAATGGCTTGCAGAACCCTGGCATGAAGAAAGATGTTCTTTCAGAGGAGAAGTTAAGGACCATGTTAGAAGGCAAAGAGAGAGTTGGAGTTTCAGAGATCGCTAAATTGCTTGCCCAACAATTTCCTAAACGTCGCTGAGATTTCTCTTACCTTCTCATTTTGTTCTTGCCCAGGCTTTCCAACCTCATATGCATTATTATGAGATTTTCTCCATTTCTTTGTTTGATAGCTTCTTAAGACTTGATGATAATCGGGTGTAGAATTGGTAACATCTTTTGAAGACCTGCTAATTTATGACACTTCAATCGGTGGTCTTGTGCTGTGACTTTTCAAATTTTTCTATTGCGAATAAAAGTGTTACCATCACCAGTTTCTGTTTTTTTTTATTGTGTCAAATGATGCTGTGCTTTTGGGGTTTTTACAATTTTTATATATCATGAGTGCTATGGTAAAACCAAAGAAAGAGTTCAAAATTTCTGATACACACCATTCAGCCTTGTAGTGGGCATGTGATTTTATGCCTAAAGTGCAGTTTATGTGTGTGCTATCTATATATTAAAGGTACAAGAATCTTTAAACCGCATAAAGCAAAAGAAAAAAATTTGTTGACAGCGGTTATGTTATACTGATCATATGTTTGATTTAAACAAGGCTAACAATTCATATTAATCCCTATGCATTAATTGCACATACAGGTTTGAAACCCTGCACTTTCAGAGAATCCATCTTTGACAGGCTTACATGTAATTTGCAAGGTTGGGGATCGATCAGGGTCTGGGTATATTTGCGGTCTGAGCCTATATAGGAGTCTCCTCTAAAATTCATTCAGTAGTGATCATCCTGCACATCAACTAAATGTATCTGTAACTGACTTTAAGGATTCTGGTTTCTGAATGAAACTTCATTTAATGGTGTGTGCTGTTTTTTCTAGCTGTTTATGTTGACATTCTTGGCCCTGGCATGTTTATAAATGTTTTTGCATTGTGTGTCTACTAGATTTTTGGTACACTGCTTCCATCTGGGACATGAAGTGTCAAGTTTTGTTCCATTTATTCCTTATCATGGCGCATCAGGGTTCTTGAGTGGTGTTAGTGGTCACATTAACCAATACAGTTTTTAATCTGGATAGGATCTGTTATATTACAACCTGTAGGTGAGGCATTTGTAGCGTTGGCCAACCAAAAATGCTAACTCACAAGATGCCCGGTCTTTTAGAGTGAGAGGCTTGCATGTTTACTGGTAGGAAAGAAGTTGGTGAATCCCATACTGAAGTTCATTCCTTAGTTTCAATATAGCGTGCTATACGAGAGAAAATACACGATTCATTCAGGCATTGTCATTATCTGTCCATATTCAACAGCTAATTAGCAAAGAAGTGGTGAATCTATTCAGTGGAGGGTTGCAAAGAGTTTTGTTGTCCTTCTGCCTTAGAAAATTACGTGTTTTAAACTTTCATCTGCTTTGGCAAAATAAATATATGTCTGGATTTGTATTCTTTCTGCTTTAATGCACTCTATCAGTTTGTAAAAGGTTTATGTTTGTTCACTTTCTTGCTTCCTTGAAAATAGACAACCGGTTTTCTCATGGTGTCTTGGATTGAAGGTGGTTTTAGGGAATTTTGTGCGTGGTTGGTCAATACTAGGGTCCCTTACAATTTGTCGTGAAAATTTTCAATCATTGATTTTGTTTTGCATTTCTTCTGCTTTTTTCCCCAATTTTTCTTGCAATAAAGTTAGCATTGTCATCTAATTAACATTTCCTTTTGAACCTCCGTTTGGATTTGTTGTGCAACAAGAAATATAAGTTTCTGAATGCAAGAATCACTGGAATGTTTCTTGGGCTGTTTGACTATTTTTGCATTTTCTTATGTTAGTCGAAGCTCCAACTGTGTAGATTGCTTAAAGTAGTCAAATGCATTAAATTATTTGGTGTTATTAACAATTCCATTCTCCTAATTTATTTTTTCATTTGTGCAACTCATATAATGGTCTTTAGAGATATCTACGTGTGTTGATGCTCTGGCTCTGGCCATGTCACTTAGTAATGGAGTGGTAATTTAGTTATGCACTCGGCGATATCAGAGCAAGTTTTACCTGAATATCTCGCTGTTGCATAAGATATTCATTTTTTTCATACATTTTACAATTCCGTTCTCGTTCACACCCCCGAACTTATTAGCGGCCAAGAATGGACAGACTGTACTCAAGGAAAGGAGCTGAAAGCTTTGATTCAACGGTCATATTACTGCCCAAATGCTCTTGTAACTTTGACAGATTAATGTTGGTTCAATCATTCTCTCCTGTAAATCTTTTGATCCATGTGTTATAGATCTTTCTCGACCACACCTAAGTATTGGCTGGAGTTTCCACTTTATTTGGTGTTCGCTAGTTATGCGGAACTTATAAGTGCTATCTCGAGTCTTGACTAAAGTTATTCTTAAAGGAGTTTGCTGGATTCATATGCTGCAGCTGTATTTTATTTCCTCCGGTTTAGATTAGGAAAATTAAGTGTGGGTGATAATGTCTATTCTGGGTGTACGCTGTATACTTTTGTGCATTCCTAGATTTTGCTATAACTACGGGACCAAAAAAGGTTCCAAGCTGAGTTGTTGAAATGCACGCCTTGCATTTGTGTTTCAATTAACATACAACTATTTCATCATCATAGTTTCGAGATTTTTGAATTTCCTCTTCTTTTTCTTGTACCCGATACACGTTATGTAACGTTCGTGTGATATTACTTGTTGCGGTCACTGCGGTAGGGCTTGTTGTTTACAAGAGCCGGTCATTGCTGCAGCTTATAAATAATGGGTTTGTTGGAGGCTTGTAACTCTGCTGTGGAAGGAATGCAAGATTACAAGCTGAGAGATGAGATTAAACTACTGTTTTTGGGACTCAGTTTCATGCGTTCTCGTGTCTGTTAAAGGAGAAGAGTAAACCGGACCCAACGTGCTGAGAAATTTGAAGTGGAAACTAGCAAACTTTTCATGGAAATAACAAACATGAAAATTTTGGTATTTGGCTGGAGTTTCCACAAAACCCTCGCCCCTTTCCATGCTGTCTTTGTCCTAGTCTCTGTATTTCAGACCCCCATACGTTGAGCCCGTATACTGTGTTCTCGGCAATGCCTGTTCGATTAATGAAGACATCGTTTTTTCTGTCAAACGAAACATGGAAAAGAGAAATGAAAAGGATAGGCTTCACGTGTAGCGGCTCCCCCATAGAGGACTCTTCACACAAAGTGAAAAGAGTAAAGGAACAGGTTTGAGTCACATCTGTCTAATGGCAGACCAGAAGAAAGCGCCCATTCAATTTGATGCAACCTTCTAAAGTTGCCCTTTGGAGGGAGACCTACGATGCCTAAAGGTCCCTCGCCAGAACAAGTAGTCAGCGGTTTAAATAGGTAAACGGATTCACAAATCCAGGGCAGCAGCATCTAGAGATCATGTAGGCGTACCGCGGCCGAGGCTTATTGTACCGGCTGATTTAGGGTTATTTTTTGAAGTATATTTTATATATAGATATTTTTAAATAATAATATTTTATTTTTAAAAATTTATTTTTAATATTAAAACGATTCAAAAATATAATTATCAATCCATGCGTGGTGGGAGGAGTATATAATCAAGCCCGAATATGGCACCTTTTCTAACTTAATAATTTAGGAAATGCTCGTGTTTAATTTGTGAATTTTAAGTTTGTAATTCGGAATAAAAAATAAAAAAGTTCGATCATCGTAGCCCAAGCGCATGCACTGGACAATAAATGTCGATCTCTGCAAATGAAAGGATCGAATTCAACAATACGTGAGGTACGCCGGCCAGAGGTGGTGGACACGACTTGACAAGTCCACTGCACCCCAAAAAGGAATGACCTTAGCTCTATCCTCGAGGTCTTCTCTGTTGGCTTTCGCCCTCTGCTCTTTTTATCTCCACTCTTACTATTCCATGGAAATTTTCTATGATTTGCGTAACTCTCTCAAGTCACTTAAATTGTGTTTTGTTTTTTAAATTTAAATTGCGTTTGCCCAGAATAATCTTAAATTAATATTTTTTTATATAAATAAGATATATTAATATTAAAAATAAAAAAGATATTATTTTAATGTATTTTTAATTAAAAAATCTCTTACAAAACCACGTGAGTCCAAGGCAAAGTTTTTTTTTT
>NW_011499886.1:53726-146820 GCF_000495115.2 Populus euphratica
TATATATATATATATATATATATATATCTCAATGAAGAATGGTTTTTTGAGTTAATATAATTATTAACTGGACCGTAGAGTTTATTAACACTAATCTTTAGAGTATTAAAAATAATTAAATAATCTCTTGACCAGCATTGACCATCCCTGCTTAGGGATTAAATTGAACATATTTTTCCTGAGAAACCATAAACTAGGAGGGCGATATTCAATTCCATTAAACTAAGAAGATTAACGTGTAAAATCACTTCTAGCGTCATTCAAGACTCCCTTACACACATACGGCTAAGTGTCTGTCAAACAGTACTTCCTCCCATATTACAGCCATGCATGCAAGGCTTTTTCATGCATCCAAGCAAGTACTCTTGCTCGATATTTGGAGGACAGCAAGAGCCGCAGAATAATTGAACGTCGCATGGATCGCGACAAATTTAGCCTTGCGCAAAGAGCCAAGAGGCATGCATAGTCGTAGTTTTTTTTTTTTTCAAATGATGAATCTAAATTGTGGAAGATCTAACCATGCTACATCAAGAAACTTATATTAGATTTGAAATTTTAAAATGAATAGTGTTGTGAGGGCTACTATGATGAAAATGTGAAGTGATTGGAAGAATATGTCACGATATTTTTGGGCTATGATCATGCTAAATAATTTGTGGGATTTTGGGTCATGGTGAACCAGTTAGATTGAGATGATTAATTTAGAATCCTGGGTCTACAAACATTCCCTTTTGCCTCGGCTACATTATTGTAAAAGGGGAATTTATATTACCTCTGGAGGCCCATTCCCTTCGTTCATTGTTTGGTATTTACTTACCATTGTTTTGTGTAGGTGTGGGGCAAGTCATGTGAAATAATGGAGGTTCTCATCTTTTTTCCTTCGATCTGATCTGTTTCAACGAAGCTGACGGTCGAATATCATGTTTGATTTGACATCTACTCTACTCTATTCTTTCTTCTTCTTCTTTTATGATACTGGACTAGCATTTACATCATGCCTCCTAGTAAAAAAGATTAATGTTCCTCTAATTAATAAATAAAAATAATTATCAGCAAACAACCTATACAATATACATGAACATGCGGTTATGTATTGCAGTGATTGTGTTGAAGTTATTCCTTGATGATAGATGACATCAAACGACTCTTTGCAGCATATGATTGCTGGTAAATGGTGATCAGTTTGTCTCTTGTGATAAGTATACCACTTTTATTAATTTCAACTGTTGGTAAATGGCGATCAGTTTGTCTCTTGTGATAAGTATACCACTTTTATTAATTTCAACTGAGGATTTACTATAACTCTTGTCACTCTTATCGTATGATGTCAATAATATTTAAATAAAAAAAATTATTTTGTATTTTATATTGCAATTCAATAATTTATTTTAATTTTTCATAATATTTAATTTTAAATTCATTAAAAAATCATCTTTTAATACAAATTTCACTGTTATATATATTTTTACTCTCATCGTAATCTTTGATGTAAAAGACATATCTATTAAAAATATGCTTATTATAACACTAAATTTTTTATTCTAGACCCAAATAAAGTAGTTTTAAATTTTTAGCATTGCCTCTCATATTATATATCTAGTTAAAGATAACAATAATTATAGATAAAAATAAATAGATATATTCTTATGATAGGTACAGATAATTAAAAGTATAAACCACGTTGTGAATTCTTTATCTTATACTTAGAAAGTTTGAGCTACAACAAGATTTAGATTTTAGAATAATATGAATTGAGATGTTGCTTATAAAAAAGTTAATGTGAATTTAGTGTAAATAAGAAAACAAGAGAAAGTAACTCAAGACTACAAAATTGTAAAATAATTGATATTTCAATTTTAGTTTTTATTTATTTGATTTTTAATTTTTTATCTTGGTTAGTTTATAAAAGTTTTATTTGTTTTAATTTTCACCCTTCAATTTTAATTTATCAAATATTATATTTTTTAATTTGGTTTTTATTCTTTGAATCTTTAATTTTTCTTCCTAGATATTTTGTAAAAGTTTTAATGTTTTTAGTTTCATCATTCAATTCAACATTATGTTTTATAATTTCTACCTTATTGTTTTGGTTTTTGATTTTTTTTTATTGATTTTTTTTAAAAGTTAGTATTCTTTTCAAATTCACCCTCGAACCAAAAATATTATTTTTATTTTTATGTCAATTTTGATATTCATTCTTTTGATTTTTTATCCTTTTACTAAATTGATTTTCTTTTTAATTTCACCCTTTAATCAAATATAAATTTTTTTTATTCTCATTATTTTAATTGATATTTTTTTGAATTATTTAGATATATATTTTTTTCAATTTTATCATTCAATATTTAATTAATTAAAAATTAAATTTTATAGTTTTTTCCATGCTAGGTGTTTCAGGTCTAATAATTTGAGTGACAAATTTTAAAAATTAATATTTCAAAAAAAAACTTTTTATCTGCAATCCTCTTTATATTTTTACTAGGTTATTTTAATCTCATGATTTAGATTATAAATTTGATGAAATATATCAAGTTGATTTAATTTTGATTATCTTAATTACATATTTTTTATATCAACTTGAATTAATCAAAATTATTTTTTAAATTTTTAAATTTTATTTTGGTATTTGAATATTATTGTTTTCAAATATATATATATACCAACACAGCTACCAAGGCTAATGTATAACAATACATTTTTATGCGGCATTCCAGTTTTTTTCTTTTTTTTTTTAAAAAAGCTAATGAAGTCATGAAGTCCAAACTATAGAATATTTCGTGATAATTTTTTTTTTTTTTTTTTTTTTTTTTTTTTTTTTTTTTTTTTTTTTTTTTTAGATTAACGTGGGTGTCCGGGCCAGCTTACGCGCACCACGACTAATCCCACGGGCCATGAAGTTAACGACCATATATTTCGTGATAATTGATCTTGGAAACCATGATTATTTGGGCACAGCAAACAAACAAACAAATAGCTAGCACATTAATTTGCTGAGAGGGCATTGAAGCTACTTGAAAACCACTCTCAAGTATAGCTCATTGACACCCAAACCATGTAAATTTGAAATCTCTGCCTTGGGAGTCGCAAAAGCACCACTTATTAAAACAAAAACGCATAAGTAATCCCATAACTATTTGATGCTATATTAGTACTTAGTTAAAACAATTGCAGAGCTAGCTGACAGAGAAAAGAAAGCCTCATGAAACCCTAACTTGGCCAGCCAGGCAACAGGGGGTTTCTTTTGTAAAGTGGTCGTTGCTGTTGGCACAGCCTACAACATTAGCTAGCTAGGATCATTGTGATGCAACGCCTAAGCAATAAAGTAGTCGGTATATATGGAAAGGTGATGGCGTTCTACAATCGAGGGTTCGCAGAAAAAGCTCACCGACATAGCTTCGTTGCACAGTGACCCATTCTACCCCTCCGGTTTTGTATTTTAAAAATATTTTAATTATTTTATTTTTTTAAATTAATATTTTTTAGTATTTTCAAATTATTCTAATTTATTAATATAAAAATATTTTTAACAAAATTAAAAATATATTATTTTAATTTATTTTTAAATAAAAAATATTTGAAAAAACAACACCATTCAAAATTTTCTAATAAGATAAAGTATGGTATAGTCGAAGGGAGAAAAAAACCCAAGTAAAAACAGAAAAAAAAACAGGATCATGCATTGCAATTGACCCTACATCCACTTGAACATTCTCTCGCACTTTAACTGTTTTTTCCCCGTATTTTTAAATAATTTTAATAGGTTGGTGTAAAAAGTAAGTTTTAAAAAATAAAAATAAAATATTATTTTAATAAATTAAAAAGATAAAAAAAAAAACCCCTCTGCGAATGTCTCTTTCTATTCACGACACTTCTCTGTTCAAAAGCATCCAAAGTCAAGATCAGGACCAGGATCAGGATATTTATTTGTTCAGTGGACTTCGTTGTTACCCTTGTAGACTTCCCAACATTACATTTCCACATCTAATGTTTATAATCTTCCATTTCCATCCTTTTAGTTTCTAAAATGCTACCTCTAATTTACCATTAAATAGCGTGCTTTTCAAGTTTAATTATTGATTTATTTTATATTATATTTTAAATTTATTATCTTAAAAAAAAGAGAAAGTAAGAAAACAATTAAAAAAGGGTCAGTTTTTAATTATTTAGTAGTTATTAGTAAGAGGACAAAACTAAAGCTTCTTAAGACTATAGTGGTAAAATTGGAAAAAGGAAAATTTCCAGGATAGAAATAGAACATTGGTGAATCTATAAGGGTAGAATATAGTTCGGCCTTACTTGTACTTATCGTGCCTTTTGATTCTTCTCCACCTCTCTGTATTTCTTGTGACCTTTCCTTTTCACTCTATCATCTCTAACTCTGTGTCCTAATAAAAGGAGCTGGCCTCTGCGTGTGCATGTATTAGACTTGGAGACCAGAAAGAAAGTGATCTAAAAGGAAGTGTTGAAGAATATGGATCTTCGTTCTAGAAAAGGCAGAGGAGAAAGATCAGAAATGAGCCCAGACAGGGTCAAAGTGTGCATGCAGCAACCAAGGGTCAAACCCATAAAAAAGGTTCAAGTTGTTTACTACCTATCCAGAAATGGCCAACTTGAGCACCCACATTACATGGAAGTTGCCCATTTGGCCAATCAACACCTTCGTTTGAGAGGTGGATTAATAATAAGCCAATTGAATTCTTGCTTCTTTCCTTCGTTTCTCAATGTTATTCTTGCCTGTGACATTCCTTTGTTTTTCGTCCTGTGCCTGATAGATTTCACGGATCGGCTCACAGTTCTCAGAGGAAAAGGCATGCCCTCTCTATATTCCTGGTCTTGCAAAAGGTACGTGCTGGTGTTGCATTTTGACAATCTCTGATTGCTTATGCTAAATTTTCCTTGTGGTCTACATTTACTGTCTTGATCTTCAATTAGGAGCTACAAGAATGGGTATGTTTGGAATGACTTGGCAGAAAATGATATCATCTATCCATCTGACGGAGCTGAATACGTTCTCAAAGGGTCTGAACTCGTTGAAGGATGCCCTGGTCAGTCTCTCTCCATTAAATGATTGTTACAACTTACAAGTTGCACACAGCACTGTATTGGTGGGCTCATTAGTAACATGCATTTCTTTTGCAGAAAGGCTTCAACAACTTCATGTAAGCAATAACAGACAACTAATTCAGGAACCCAATCTCCATGCAAAGAGAAAACAACTTCTGGAACCTATTCAACAGCCCAGACAACTCGAAGAAACGCATGGAACCAAGTACTATCAAGAATATGATGATGAAGAATCACAGGAATCACAAGAAGAATATGAAGACGAAGAGAAAACAAGCTATACAAGCTCCACAACACCCCACTCTCGTTGTTCAAGAGGGGTATCCACAGACGAACTTGAAGAGCAAGTACCCCGCAAAAACCCCACCACTGAGTCAACTCAACATCACTCCCCCTCAGAATCAACACCCTCAATACTCTCTGAGAAACCCCGTCAAAGCACCAACAATACCTCCAAACGTTTTGAAGACGGTGACCCCGTTGCCATCGAGTCAGCACCGGGTCGTAACTCGGTCTTACTCCAACTCATTTCATGTGGAAACTTGACTGTGGCCAAAGCAAAAAACAATGTGCCTAGTTTAAAGCAACCAGCTGCAGCTGTGACAGTGAACGGTCCCAATGTTAATGTGGTTAAAAGGAGTGTAAGCGATCTTCATAGAGGGGTCTTGTATAAAACTGCAGTTAAGGTTGCTGAGGAAGAGATGATTAGCTACATGTCCGAGAATCCTAGGTTTGGAAATCTACAGTCTGAAGAGAAGGAGTATTTTAGTGGCAGCATTATTGAGTCAATGAGTGAGAACCGAGTTGTGGACGAGCCTGCTTTGAAGAGATCTAATTCCTATAATGAAGAAAGGTTAGTCACCAGTCATTAGTGATCCTATCTTGTAACATTTTTGCAATTCTCTGAAGTCTAGTCGAGTTGACTCGGTTCCGTTTGATTTTGACCCTCAAACAGTTTGCATGTTGGCCATCCATTTTAGATGAGACCTTGGTACCATAGGGGACCAGCTGATAAGGATTCCAATTCCTTGACGAGCCAATTATAAATTGGTCCCTATACTTATAAAATGATGATAATGTAATCCCCATAGGTATTAAAATATCTTAATCCGTTGACCTTATGTGGTTGTCAAGTCTGTAACAAAAATCGAGGGAGGGACTAACTATGAAATATGGACACACAGGGATTGATTTATTATTTTTCAAGACTATAGGACTGCAATTACTTTATTTATTAAGACTACAACGACTGGTTTGTAATTTACACTTCTGACTTGACCTTTCGAAAATTACCAAAAAAAGGGTCAATTAAGGGCGGTTGGGTGGGAGGCTTTAATTATTAAAGTTAAAGATTCATATCTTCGACTTATTGAGGAAAAGAAAGCATGATAACTCCTATGGTTAGCGCAAGTTCACACATTGAGAAAGTTCACTTTTTTACTTTAGTTAATTACCACCAAGTGATGATTATCTGGTTGATAATGGCTAGAAACGGTACCTTCGAAAAGAACGAGCAAAGCTGCCTTTTCCGTTGCTTTAATTTTTCGAACCAACTTTTTTGGTTGCCTGTGTTAGTATTTGCTAGCTCGTCGATCCGTGTTGCTTTGTTTTCCTGTAGTATAATGTATTTTGCTTGCCATTTCTAATCGTCGAGTTAAATTTATCGTTTTCCCTTTGTTAAAAAACTAACCCAGGTGCACCAAGGCTGGAATGAAGGATGATCAGCCGGAAGAAGTTAAGGAGAAAGCAGCAAGAGGCAAATGCATCCCTCTCAAAAAATCTTCATCATCTTCGAAACAAACTAAGAAATGAGCACTGATGCGTCCGATTGAGTGAAAGTGGTTGCAGCATTAATTATTACTAGCAGTTATTAGGGTTTTACCTAGTAGGGTAACTGTGGTGCTGTGGAAATTAATTTGACAAGGATGTTGTAAATCTTGGAATTGGAGACGTTGAGAAATGAAACCATGGTGCTAGCTGGTGTGATTCCATTTGTTACTTACTGTTTGTCTTCGTGTGCTTTAATGAGATTTTGATCATTTTCATCATGACTTCTACCCTTCAATCTGAGATGCTCATCATGCAACCATCTTCGTTTGCTTTCACTCAACTGATGAATCTTTGATTGGATTCGATGTGGGAAAATCGTTGAGTGGAGACAGGTTACTGAAAGAAGCCTAGAATTTCCTATCCTTGTGTGTTATTATCTATCACTGTAATCATCATACCAAAGAATCCAACCAAATTTGATGTCTTTGGCACTTGTCAAAGGGCAAATTCATGCAATTAAAGGTCCACAACGTGATGATCCATGCCTAACAAAGGATGTCAATAGACAGTCGTATTCTTTGACCAATGCATGTAACCATCATCTATCCACCATTTGCACCTTCCCTGGCGGGTATTCTTTGACCGCCGAGTTCAGCGCCTGCCTTTTTCTTCTTTCACTGCAAAATTCCAGATGAGCTTCTTTTTACTGAGATCCAATGAGTGTAGGCCCGAATGGAGCTAATACAAATTAATCGGGCCTGAGTTAAAGAAGTCCAGGACCCAGTATCATTCTGTGTTTTCTCCTGATTAGATCCTTGGGATCCTTCTAATCTCCTTGTCCGATAGACGTGACAAAACAAGTCTGACCTCAACTCAGGAAAGATCATGAGGCATTGAGCCTAGAATACATGGGTCCGTAAGGACCTAGCAAGCCTAGTGTCTACTAGGCCCAACAACTATCTTCATCTTGCTGTTTGGACTTCTAGAGGCTCCAAATTCCGAACTTCGTAAGAAAATAATCAAGCTTTTAATTAAGAAAAATAAACATGAATTGCTGGTCACAGACTACTGCTAAGATATCAGCGCGACAGTTCCGGCTAACCCACGGATTTCGGCCTTGTAGAAGTAGTTTTTCAGCTCAGGATCACTTCCATAACGTTGGTCAATGGGCCATGGGCTCATGGCTCATGCAATAAAGCAATTTCAATGCACGTGATTTGGTTCGATGTGAGCTTAAAGATCTCCACAAGACAAGGTACTTGATAAAAGCACCCAAGATTTCCAGGGCATTGCCGAAAACGATGGCATTTTCCCTTAGGATCCACCATAACACGTTAAACTATAATTTTTTTGGGGAAAAATTTAGGCCTACCCCTCTTTGTTTTCCCTTGGATCTGTTTTAATTGCACCAGAAATCTTTTAATATTTCCTAATCCATCAGGTCAGCTTCAATATTTCATAAAATAGAACTTTGATAGAGAATTCTTGGTACTTCTTAAACGTAATCTATGCGCGACTTAAGGAATATTGAAGCTGGCAAGTGGAAGCCAACCGACACCATTTAATTCCTAGAGATAGTAATGCCGCAAGACTTGCTGTATATCTTCTTTTTTTTGCGCATGTGACAGTACTCTTCCCCTCAATATTAGAGCCACTGCTTACTTATTTTCTCACCCTAAACGAGCAAGCTCTCGCTATAACATAATCACACACATTTTACCCTTAACCTTTGTTTCTCATTTTTTCTCAACTTCTGCTTTCTTAGTTCCTCACTCGATCTTGCCACTAAACCATGGCTAGGCTATTACTATTTGCCTTGTGTGTGCTCCCTTCACTTGTTAGCGCATGGAGAATGGGAAACCCTTTCCATGTCCGTGGCCGCGTCTACTGTGACACTTGCCAGTGTGGCTTCGAGACCAAAAAAACTACTTACATACCAGGTACGCACGCACGCACTCCTTTTTATCCTTTACTAATTCTAATTATTGCAGCTTTTCTCCATACAGATAATGGGTTTTATTCAATATACTATAATATCCGATCGTAGTTCTTGATGAATATTGTGACGTCCTCCAGGTGCAACGGTTAGAATTGAATGCAAAGACAGAACAGACTTACAGCTTAGATACAGTTTGGAGGGTGTGACAGACTCAACCGGTGCATACAAGATTAAGGTTGTAGGCGACCAAGCGGACAGGATTTGCCATGTTGTTCTTGTTGATAGTCCACTGGCTGACTGCAAAACGGTACACCCAGTGCTTAACCGTGCTGAAGTAATTCTAACCCGTTCCAACGGTGCCATTTCTGATCTTCATTACGCTAATTCCCTGGGGTTTGTGAAAGACGAGGCATTGCCTGGGTGCGCTGAATTGGTCAAGAAACTTCTAGAATCCGATGAATAGATCAACAAAGAACATTATTGATAGGCTACCAAGCTAGTCCCATCTTTTAATTACTTATGGTGTTCTTTGTAGTTTGATCATTGATGTTTATGTATTTGGTAGCTTGTCTCTTAGCTCATGAGACTACATATGATGTCATTGTCTGTGTTGACCTATTTTGTTTTGTTTTCATCTACTTGATTAATAATGCTAAATTTATGACGTGTGTGTTTATTCCTTTTCTTTTGCTGAGATTGTAGCTTTTAAAATATATTTTTTCCTGAAATTATAAATAAGAGACGTTGACATTTAATTTATTTTTATTATATTTTTATAGAATAAATTCCATTAAAATTCAATTTTTAATACTCAAAATGATTTAAACTTGAAATTTTATTAAAATATCTAAATTTAATTTAATTTAAAGAGTTCCGAACATGTTACCATTAAGACTTATATTAGAGTCTTAATTAGCTCCTTAGTTTGGTATCGACCATAGCTGAGAGTGGAGTAGATCAGGTGCCAAGAATTACCAAGTATATTTTAACCACGATTATTATTAAATGCATGGAGGGATGATGATATTATCTATTTTCCAATACATTTGAGAAAAAATTAATAGAATCCAAAAGCTTATGAATCAATTTATATTTGAGCAATACATTTGGTAAATAAATGATTTAATTACTTTTAAATTTTAACACTAGAGGTGTTCGACTAATCTTTTTTGATAAACCAGAAGTATTAAGCTAGGATAAACTCAAATTGTACCGGAAATTAAAAATAAAAAAAACTAATAAAGACGACGACGCCGTTTGGCTCTCTGCCGCGCCCCTCGCATGACGAGCCTCTCCCCTGTCTCGTTCCCTGAAAAATGTCGAATGGATTTTTATGGTCCTTCAAGTTTAAGACTTTAGTTATATTTACCTCTCAAGTTTACATTTAGTCTCATGAGACCTTATAATCTCAGTTATTGATCAAGTGTGATTCCTCCATGGCTAATGGTTGGAAAGACTGATCAATAATGTCAATTTTATAAGATTGTGTGTTTTAATTCAGTAATGTAGTAAGAAAAAAAAAACAAAAAAAAAAACTCAAAACCAAAACTTAGTTCTTTCTTCTAAAAGGATTTAAATAATAAAGGAGAGGAGGAGAGATAGAGAACTTTTTATTGATTTTGTTTGAATTTTATTTTTGAAGTATTTTGTGTCTTTGTAATTTTAGGTTTTTATTAAAAAATAATTTTCATTTTGATTCTTTTATTTTTATTTTTATTCAATTCAATGATTTTGTTTTTTTTTCTAAGTGTGTTTGGTAATATGAAATAAGATGTATTTCAAAAATATTTTTTAATTAAAAATATATTAAAATATTTTTTTAATTTTCAACATTAATACATAAAAATCTTTGAAAAATATTTTTTTAAAATATTAATTTAATATTTTTCAGGTAAAAAACATGTTAAATGATAAAAACAAAAAATACTCAAAATTAATTAATTTGAACATCCATGCGGCATGATTCAAATCAAATCAGTGAGTTTTTGAAATGAACATCATTAGCAAGTTTCTTACATTAGTGATAGATTTGGATGGAATATGGATGGACCATGCATGACAAATCGTTGAAGCACAAGGTTTTGAGTGACCAAAATTGAAGTAAAGGAGCTAAAGTGACCACTCGTAAGACCTTGACGGACATTGGAATTTATTTTCACTCCTTTGAAAACGTTCATTTCTGTTCGTGCATCTGTCAACTCTGTCTTTCTTGTCATATCGAGGACGAAGAGTTTTAACTTGTTTGCCATTCGCCAACAATCACTGTTAAGTCTTCCTTCTCTACTTCCAGTCTTTTCTCAACTTTGTGTGTGTGTGTGATTAAAAGTTTTGGATCGTGATTCTTTTGCTGATTCTTTTATGGTGCCATCCTGTTTTTTTTTTTTTTTTTGTTGGGGTAGTTTGATTTGATCATAGGTTTTGTCTTTTATTGAAGCTGAATTTGAAGTGGGATTTTGATTTTGATTACCATGAAAACAAAGAGAAACTTTAATTGGTGCCCCCTTTGCATGTGTTCTTTTCCTCTTCATCTTATCATGTTTGATCGACGAAAGGTTTATCTTTTTATGATTATTTGAATTTCATGGAACCTGGAATAGTATTTAAGTGAACTGCTCAATGCAGTATGATTTAGTATAGTGAAGAAAATGTTAATTTTCTCCACGGAGAGGAAAAGAGGAGGAAGAAATTTATGGATTTCAATGAAGTTTCACTTTTGCCTCGTGCTTAAAGACTAACTGTGTTTAACAGGGGATCGGGTTATAAATTATAAGCTTTGGTTCTTTTAATGTTTATAGATAAATAATTATAGTAGCATTTGTTTTTGAGCTTATTGTAGAATGAATCTTCATGTTTAATTGGTAAAATCGAAATAATTTGTCGGTATTAGATTTTCTATGTTTCTCAGATGCTGTTTCTAGGAAAAACGAATCCATTTATGTTTGCTAACATTTTTTTCCCCTTCACTGTGTTGATCAGTTTGATAAGGGATGGCAGCTGGCGCCTTGCACAGATCCATGAGGACCATTCATCTCCATGGTGGTAGCAATGATTCTGCCTCTACTAAGGAATTTGGGAATTCCTCATTGAAATTTATCTCAAAGGGTTTTCCAGTAGATGTAAAGTTTCTCAATGACAAGAGTCGCAGTTTTAGACACTGCAAAATGCATGTTATTCGTGCAATTTCTTCTCATGCATCAGTGGTGGATCCAATCTTGTCTACTGCACACGTGACCACCAATTTCAATCAGAACACATCAAGTGAGTGCATGGGTTAACTGTTCTTTTATAGTTGACTGTTCTAGTCTTGAATTTGTTACTTATAATGGCCATCGTGGCACATTGCATCGTATTCCATCACATATGCTTGCTTAATACATCTGTTAATGCAATGGCCTTTATTAAATATTATCAGATAACCATGGCAGACCATTCTCAATTTCAACTTTGCTAAATAACAATTTCCGATGTCTGTGATGTCAATTAAATACTTGCTTGTGATCTCTTTTTGGCAGTCGAATCTTCCTTGATATTGATCCGGCATGGTGAATCTATGTGGAATGAGAAGAATTTGTTCACTGGTTCTGTTGATGTGCCTTTAACCAAGAGAGGCATAGAGGAAGCCATTAAGGCTGGTGAGCGAATTAACAGCATACCAGTGAACATGATTTACACATCTGCATTGATTCGTGCACAGATGACAGCTATGCTAGCCATGACTCAACATCGTCAGAAGAAGGTACCCATGCTCATGCTTCCATAGCATGGCAGAACTTCACTTTCACTTTACACACACATTTGGCATCTCAAATCATGTGAGCAAGTCACATGTAGTTATGTCTTCTTTCCATTCCATTTGTCTTGTATTACAATCCCCACATTATTCACTATCTTATTATGAATGGAGCAAACTCAGCTGATGCAGTTTGAGCTGGCATGCGATAACTATCAGTCATGAATAAAGACTTCACTGTAGAGGGACAGTGTGTTCAATCTAAAAAACTTCTTCTGATGCTTTCTTGCCTTTTTTTACTGAAAGAAAAATGTTGCAACCCAGCCCTGCCTCATGAAGAATTCCCATTTGGTGTCTTAATTTTTTTTTCTCAAACCGTACACAACATGTTTAGGTCCAAAATCCTCCATGTTTAGCCCAGTAACTTTTCTCCCCTTCTCGATAGTGTCCCTTGTTGGCCTGGGAAGGGGAGAGTGGCCGAGTTGCTAGCACCGGTGAAGTCTTAGCTGTCGAACAAGCAATGAGGGGTGAAGCCTCCCACTTTTACTGGAGGTTTCCTGCCTGCCATAATATGGACACACCGTTTGTAATAATAAGGCTTATCCATTGTTGTAAAAAGTGCCATATGTTGGCTGGTTTGTTGTTTGACTACCATAGATGGCCCAGTAATTTTTCTGTTCCTTTCAAAGCAGGATAATAACATAAAAGTGTTCATGGGCACACCTTGCTGGGGGCTGGGGGGGGTTACAGAAGACGTCTTCCCCAGCACGGCTTGACTGAAATATCAACCTCATATCATCAACTATTCATATGCATGCAGAATTCATCTTTTGTCGTTTCATAGATTAGCTTTAAAAAACACAGCATATGCATCTAAAGCATGGGCGGGAATTCCATGATCCTTTTCATTTGTGATCATGTCCTTGATCAACATTCTCTGTACTCCTTTTATTTTCTTTTGGGCTGTATTCTCATGAGCTCAGTGAACATAATGTTGCTCATTAGTTCCTTAGGGTAATTGGAAATCATGGAGCATGTTACTTAGTTTTTCGGTCATTGACTTAATATAGTAAACATGGAGCATGTTGCTTAGTTTTTCTGTTATTGACTTAATATAGTAAACACTTTAAAGTATTAGATGGCTAGTTCTGAAGTCCTTGTAGATTTATCTTTGCAGAACAAATTGTAGGGAAGTTAAAATTAGTTGTCTTTTACTAGTATATAACATTCAGTAGTCAATGGAAATGAACCGATAATTTCAGAATCTACATAATTATATTTTTTTAACCTAATTCATATGTGTACTGTAGATACCCATTATTATGCATGATGAGAGTATACAAGCAAAAGAATGGAGTCAAATTTTCAGTGAAGAAACAATTCAGCAATCTATTCCAGTCATAACGGCTTGGCAATTGAATGAAAGAATGTATAACCTTTTTACTCCTTTCTGTTTCTCTGTTTTTTTTTTTAATAATATATTTACATTTAAAATTTGCTAGCTACATTGTAATCCATTTTCTTCAGGTATGGGAAGTTGCAGGGTCTTAACAAGGAGGAAACGGTTGTAAAATATGGAAAGGAGAAAGTGCATGAGTGGCGTCGAAGTTTCGATAGCCCTCCCCCAAACGGTGAGAGCTTGGAAATGTGTTCTCAAAGAGCTGTTGCCTATTTTAAAGAAAATGTAAGTCCATAAACATTGTATTCCATAATGCTTCTTATTGATACAAATCTCATGAGAGCCTTGAAGGGTGAAGCATAAACATAATGTATTAGGCATATGCATATAGGGTTTACATGCATCTCTATGGGTTCGTCTGATCCATAAGAAACATATATTGCAGATTGAACCCCAGCTTCACAATGGAAGGAACATAATGGTTGCTGCCCACGGAAATTCTCTGAGGTCCATCATTATGTATCTTGAGAAATTAACTTCTCAGGAGGTAACTCCACTACTTTCTTAGGATTGCTAAGTGACTAAAAATGCTTTCCTTAATTTGCTCAAGTTTTATTTTTTTGGTAAACAGGTTACCAATTTGGAATTATCTACTGGGGTTCCATTACTTTACATCTACAAGCATGGGGAGTTTTTGAAGAGGGGCAGTCCTGTTGGACCTAAAGAGTATGGAGTTTATGCTTATACCAGGGTATGAATTCTGTGCTCTTTTTTGTACTTGGCCGTGTCATTTGTGAATTTTTCACTCTCAAATTTTCAGTTGTTTGTTCAGATCTTTACTTGTTTGCAGTTCTCAATTACCATCAAAGGCAAGTATGATTGAAGAAATAAAATCCTTAAACTTTGTTTGTTTTGCATTGCTTGACTGAAATAATTGGCATCTGATTTTTGAGTTATCAAAGTCTTTATTCATTACCAAAAGGTCCATCAGGATATCAAGGATCATGTTAGTTTTTTATGCATAGACAAACATGCTTTGTTGTCCATTTGACCTGCTGTACTGTTCTTCATTGATTGAGGCCTTGCCCATCCAGTGAAAATAAAAGGGGGATTATCAAGCATCTTCAGTTCTTTACTTCTCTTGTTTTTGCTTCTACTTCTAGGTTCCTTATGTATCCATTTCTTGCTCAACCTGTTTAGAAGCTCTCTTATATCCCTTACCAGCTAGTCATTTTCATGATATCAATTTTTTTGAGTTGCATTTCAGTAAAGCAACTTGCAGAAAGGAATCTTCTATTAGCTGTTGCAGTCATTACTGAAACAAGTTTTAAGAGGAACAATACTTGTTGATTTTCTACATAATTATATATGTTTCAGTTTGCCTTTGTTTCACCATTACCACCAGCAAGATTGAGATCTGCTTTGATTCAAAGCTTGCTGTTTGATGATCCTTGGTATTCATTAAACTTTTCACACCGAAATAACATAGAAAAATCATGTACCATGTTTTCAGTTTTTTTATCACTTATGTCTGATAAATCACATACGAACTTTTGAAAAGTACCATTCTAATGGAACTTGAAAAATGGAAGCACGGGCTGTGTTTAGCTTTTAGTGAGGTTCAAGAAAGATAAGTAAACCCAAAATCTTGTCTTTGAGGTTATATAATGGACACGTGATTTGGATGGACCACAGAGAGGACATGTTTTGGGATGAGAGGGTAATACTGATATATCTAAGTATTTCATTGTGATAATTTGGGGGGGAAGGGAATGTGAAATCAGTAGAAAAAGTTCCATGCTATCAGATAGAATGTCCTAGTTTTGCTCAAGTCTTCCTCAGCATGGGAAAATGAAGTGAAAATGCCTTAAATAACTGTTTCCGTGACTCTTCTTTTAGCTGAGAATGTGTTTGTCATATGAAGTAACATGAATTCATAGCAACATTGGTGTAGACCCTTGTAGGTTGCTTAATGTGGTGTCATCTTTTTCTGCTACTGTTGGCTGTTTGTTTTGTCTTTTGCAGTTTCTGTTGGAACTTTATGCTTCAGTCCTGGTTTTATCGCGGCTCCTATTGCATATAAGCCTAGTTTTTGATATGGAACTTCATTATTACAAAGGACGAATTTAGTTGAATCTGTTTTTTTTTAACCATCTCTTATTATTAGATCCCATTAATGGCTTGTATGCATGGCAGTTGTTTCTGAAATTCCTTTTTGGTAGACCTGTTTATACAATATGTTGTGCAAAATGTATGTTACTTAATAAGCAAAAGCAACGATAGTTTACTGAATTTTTTTAATCTCTAAATGGAATTCATGTTCATGAATTTTCTCATGGCCTTGTCGTCAATGCTTTGGTAATTCATCTTGTGCATTGACTTGTTACATATATGTTAACCTCATTCAAAGACAAAGACCAGATGATGCCCCTTCAGCATGTGCATAATGTTCCTTAATAGCGGTTTCTTTCCCTTGCTTTCTTAGCCTGATCTATCACAAATTTTTTTTTGTCCTTCACAATTCACCAGCATATTGTAACATTATCTTTCTTTGAACTGATTTCTAATATCTTATCTGCTTGCTAAATGTTCTTAATGCAGAACTTAGCTCTTTATAGGCAAAAATTGGATGAGATGGTGCAATAATCAATTCGAAAACCTGGTAAAATTCTTGTTGGATTTCAAATACTGCCAACGAGATGTATATTAAGTTTGATGCGCAGCCTCATCAATTTAATGCTCAATTTTTCTCAACGGTTTTGCAGGGAATATATATATATATATATTACTTGAAACTTGCTGATATTTAAAAGAGTACAGTTCTACACTGATTCTACATTGCGCACATATGTGGCTACTACTTTTTCAGTCAAACCACAGTGGTCGTCAAAATGCTAGAGAGTAGTTCATAAGGTAGTTGATGGCAAAATATTAAAAGATTTGGGAATCTTTTTGTACCTGTTCAGGTTGCAAATCTTCTGCTATTATAAAGTGAGATTCAAAGAAATAAAGCTAACAAAGAAACTATGGTCTTACAATTATTAGTTTCTTATAAAATGCTGATGATTGTCGATGGTTGCTATTAGATCATCTTTCCCACAAGGATGGTGGGAAATCGACGCTATGTATTCAACTTCAACTTTGATAATAGAATCATCTTCTGTTGATGGCATGGCAAGCAAGATGCCGCCACACTT
Source organism: Populus euphratica (assembly GCF_000495115.2). Taxonomy (NCBI): domain Eukaryota; kingdom Viridiplantae; phylum Streptophyta; class Magnoliopsida; order Malpighiales; family Salicaceae; genus Populus; species Populus euphratica. The sequence goes on from NW_011499886.1 coordinate 70,826, forward strand.
GGTCAAACGCTTGTTAAAAAAAATACCAAGACCCTGAATATTTATCGCTGTGGGTAGCATTTCACATGAAAAAAAATGGAATCTGTCGAGAAATGCAACGCATGAATACACAATGGCAATGTTTGGCCGTTGAATTGCAGTTGGAAATGGGTTTTGTATATGAGAACATGTCCTCTGTAGTAGACCTGAAAATCGTGCAGGTTGCGGTGCATGTTGTTTTTCTTCCTTCCGGACCTGGCCTTGTGGTTGTCGTTCTACCATTCCATATATTAATCAATGAACTCCAACTTACGCTAATAAATTTATTCACTCTTAATCATATGGTAAGGGTTTCCTTGACCAAGAAACTGAAATCAAGGTGGACAGTGGCATCTTCGTAGTTGACGTAGAAGTGCAATGAACAAAGAAAGAAAGCCAGGTTCAGAAATCTTAAATTTTCTTAATGGTAGGAGAGGATTTCACTTTCAAGGGGCACTTGAAGTTGCCTACTGTTAGCGTCCATTGACAACATAGTTGCAGAATTCCTTCTGCTAGTCACGAAGGTGAAGCCTTGGATTATTTATTAATTTCTAATTCTTGGATCATCAACGGTGAGGCCTTTTCCATTAACAGGTAAAAACAAATGATGGGTCAAGACTCGAATCTATTAAATAAAAGCATTCAAGACACTAGTATTATTCAGTTTAATAAAGGTCGTCCAAAATACATTTTTTAAGACAACACCAAATATATAATATAAATTTAAATTGTAATATCACAAAATTATAAGTATTAATTATATATTAACAATTTCAAAAGTTCAAATATTTTTATTTTATTCACATTGATTCCTTAATTTATTGGACAAATTGATCTATTTACTTTGTCATTAACAATACAACACAATATAAACTCCAATCATAAACTCGAATCATAAGTAAAATATTTTAACTAATTATATTTTAATAATTTTAATCAAGTAGTAAATAACAATATAACACAATTAAAATAAAAATAAAATAAACAATGAAAAGTAGAAACGTTTTTATTTTATTCACATTAATTCTTCTACTTCTTGAACAAATCAACTCACTTATTTCATCAGTTACAATAAATGAGTTTCTTCAAATTTTAATAAACCATTTAACATTAATTACTTTAAGGGTCAAGCATGTCAATTTATAACTTTTATTATGTATATTTGCTAGCTAAAGCATAGTAATATATCAATTGATATGTTGATAGTTGACATAAGAAATTTTAAAAAAAGAATAAGTATTTTAATTTTACAAAAATAAAATCCACAAATAATTTATATTATTAAAAAAATTATAATAATTAAAATTAAAATCAAGCCCTTGATAATTAAATTGCATAAATTTTACAAGATATAAATTTAAAACAATAAAAATGTTAGGGTATAGATTACTAGAATATACAATTTTATATTTTTTTCAAATTCATAAAATCGGTTTGATTTTACCGAGTTTGACCAATTTTATTAATTTTTAAGTTTTAATCTATATTAACTTATAAAATTTTAAAATTTTAAAAATCAACACGCTTTTTTTACCACATTTCAATAAAAATGGAAGTGCTTTCGTAAAAAAAAATGGTTGCAAGAGCTCCAAGACACAAGTGATTCTAACCCTAGGAATATGCGTTCTGTTCTCACCAACTCAGATACGATGGGCAGGTATTGTTCGGTTACTCCTTTGGTCATGTAAATGAGGAGGATATATACGATCTGTTTTCTCATTGTGCCTGCTCAGAAGCTGTGTGGAGTTCAATTCTGCAGAAGAATGGGGTCTGCAGAAGAATGAGGTGTGTAGAGATATTGGTGAATGGGCAGCAGAGTTGGTCATTAGGCTAATGAAATGGATAGCATGGAATGTTATTTGTGTATGGAATTGGAAGAGAAGGAACAGTGCCCTGAATCATGCAGATGTTTAGCTACAAAATACAAGATAATAATTTTAAAAGAAGCATTTACGAATGAAAGCAAATACAAGATTTCAAGTTCAACTCTTGCCGGGTATAAACAATTTCTCGAGGCCACTGGACTTGGAAAAAACCCAGGAATTAACTGTAGTGCACTTGCGAGAAACTTCTTATCAGAGGACCTGCGCACCCCAGTGTTAGTCGGGCCTCCGTCTGGATATCTTATGCTAATTAAAAAAAAAAATCTGAATGAATGCTGAAGTAGTACTCTGCTGTTTGTTGCAACTTGGATGTCCATATAAATTTTATTTTCTTGCAAAAATTGTTATCGATTTTGTTGTTACCAAAACATCTATGGATGAACAGAAGCATTTGAATTTCAAAATTTAATCAGAATTCTAAGGTGCAGATATTCTCTATCTGAGGCTGGCAAGGGTTATATATATATAGCTGAATATCTTCTCTCTTTTCACTTTTTTTAGAATGGTTATATTTTATTTTTCTTAATAAAAAAAAGTAAGATAAAATCTTAAAATTGGGAACTATGGCTATATTATAATATTTAGCTCGGCATTTTACGCATAAACTTGGCCAATTGATTGTGAATCCACCACCGATTGCGGTTGTCCTAGCGACTCCGGTTTCTGCAATAACAGGGAAGACCATCTCCCTTATGTGGCAGAAAGTCTATTGGATTTGGAGGTTTTTGTTTTTAAGAAAAAAATAAACAGCTAAGAAATTGTAAAGCATGACTCATTGGTTTCTCTTTTTAACAGTCTTTAAGTTCCCCGAAAGCATTGGCACCAAAATCTCATTCTTTCGTAACAAGATCACGAAAACTCATCTTTCCATAATTATTTTGACAGAAATAAATTAAAGAATCCACCAAAATTCTTCAGAATTCACCATCTTAGCAAACCCAGAAATCACCCCCCCCCCCCCTTTTTTCTCTTAAAATCTTCAATCAACATTTTATTTTTGGAAAAGATATTTAATTAATTTAAAATAGGTTCTTGATATGTTTCAAACACGAACATTTAAAGTTTGACATAAATTCCAATTCGTTTCTATGCATTAATAAATGATTTCAAAGTCAAATAGACAAGCACAAATATAGAGATGACCAAAGCCAAAAGCCCTAGCAATGCCACCTCTGATGATTCTACCAAGAATGAAAAGAAAAAGAAGGTATTGTATTTTTCACTGCTTGATCCTTCTTAGCTTGTTTCCTGTCATAATACATTGATTTTGTTCATTGATTCTCAAATTCTTTCAAACGAGAATAAAGGCTTTTATATATATATTGTTTCATTGCCTTGAACAATTCTTCTGGTGCAGTCTATTATTCCAAAGATTTTCAGTTCAAAAAGAAACAATAGAAGTGGTTCCAATGATGATGATATACTTGGATCAGAAGGTAGTGGAGTTTCTTTTGGTATTCCTCTCTTTGACTGAATCATCTTAATTATGTCTTGCTTCACATATAATATAAATTCAATTGATGCCTATATAATATATATACACACATATTAATGTATTTCTTTTTTCTTTCTATTTTTTTATTCTGGGTTTGGTGGGCAGATGTGGAGAAGAAGATTGCCGCAAAGAAGAAAACATTCACAGAGGCATTCCCCTTGATGAGAAAAAGTTTCTCAGGTGTGTGTGTATAATAAATATATTAGGTGTATTTACTCATATTTTCCATGCTAATAAATGTTAGATGCATGCATAGTGCTCTATTTCTTTTATACATAAAATTAATTGAAGCCACAATTTTTAAAAATTGCGTTACATTAACAGTAGCTGGCTAGGGTTGTCGCTTTTGATTCAATCTTTACATGTTTTGGGTACAAGCCACGTACACATCAAAATAAGTCCAAGTTAGCCTTATCATCTATTTCACTATCCTGGTAGCTAACCTAACATCAATGAAGTGTTGATCATTGGCTTGATATTTGTAAACTAAAAGGAAGAAAATAAAATGGAGACATAGGGAGTTTTTCATGTATAATAGCGACCCTTTAGTCCGTGTCATTAGAAAACGATGATTTTGGACTTCCGGATTTACTCAGAGTAAAACATGGTGTTGGTTTTTCTTATCTGCCTGCAGAACGACGGAATAGTTCCGGGAGTGAAGGCCTAAATTTATCAGACTTCGATCAATCTATGGCACTAGCAACAGAAATTAAAGAACTCAGGTGTCGATTCTTATCATTATTTGGTTAAGTAAATTCTCTTATATGTTAACTTTTTCTGCTTTTGGTCAGTCTCATGTTGATCATATCTTATAGAAAAACTCATGTCGTTGGATTGCAGGATCTGTGTTGCAACATGGAACGTGGGAGGCAAGACACCCGACCCTGGCCTCAACCTTGAAGATTTCTTGCAGGTTGAAGATTCTGCCGATATTTATGTCTGCGGGTATGAAGAACACACGTTAATGATCTATTTAGCTTTTATTCTGTGGCAAGGTGACAAAAAGTGACAAATGGAAAGCATGCAAAATTTAATATGATGACAACTTCCATTGGAGTCAATAGATTCTTTCTTGATGTTTTTTACTGGTTCAGAATATTTGAGATGAGATCTGTTTGATGCAACTTGTCTAAAGTTCATACTCTTCAGGTTTCAGGAAATTGTTCCACTCAATGCTGGAAACGTATTGGTGATTGAAGATAATGAGCCTGCAGCAAGATGGCTAGCTCTTATAAGCCAAGCACTTAACAAACCACTGCATGATTTCACGAACTATTATTCCGACTCAAGCCATGGTTCAAGAGGCCTCAACAGCAATAAAGACTCCAAATCACATAACTTCTTTCATAAGCCTTCTCTGAAAGTGCTTAGCAAAAATTACAGGGCAGATAGTAGCCTTCTCAAGATCTGCAATTGTCACGAGGAGTCCCAACATAGAGAGAGGCTGAGAACAAGAAAACTTAGCGACCCCATCAACAAACTAGAATCAGCAAAGGAACTTCATCGTCGTCCAGGAAGCTGTGCGGATGACATGCTTTATATTCCTGACATGCCCACCTCACCTTCCTCACCGACCAACAGGACCTATAACCTTATTGCAAGCAAGCAAATGGTTGGAATTTTTCTTTCAGTGTGGGTGAGAAAGGAGTTGGTGCCTCACATTGGTCATCTCAGGGTAGATTCTGTTGGTAGAGGAATAATGGGTCGTCTTGGCAACAAGGTAAGCTGAGTATAGTACTAAATGCTCATCCTTGAGCTAAGCCTCCTTGGCCAATAGATGTAGGGCCAAATTGGAATATGAAAGTTGCCCGTATCATTTTCTTGAAAAAGGATCATCAATTACCGGAAAGAAAAAAGAGAATTTCCATTTAATATGATTCGATCCACCCTGTTGTGCTAGATAGACAACTATCGTCAAAATCTCTTGATCTTATTATGTGTCAGCAAGTTTGGTTATTTTTAATTAACAAAATGGCACGTTCTGATTCAGACTATTAATTTGAGAGGCTTGAGCCTGGAAATATCCAGAGAAGGAGAAAAGTATTATTTGAAGTGCATGTGCAAATAAATCTTGTATGCATTTGAAGGTTGATCGGTGCATTCTTACCTTGCAGGGATGTATATCAATAAGCATGTCATTGCACCAAACCAGCTTTTGCTTCGTGTGCAGTCACCTGGCTTCTGGGGAGAAGGAAGGCGATGAACTAAAGCGGAACGCTGATGTAGCTGAGATCCTCAAGAGCACACAATTCCCCAAGATTTGCAAGCATAGACCTCGTCGAGCCCCTGAAAGAATAGTTGATCATGAGTGTGTTAGACTTTTCGTATTATTATTATTATTCATTTCCAATTCTGTAGGTGTAAAATCCATCTCTTGACTTGGGACCCTATGTTTTTAATACTGCAGCCGTATTATTTGGCTAGGAGATTTAAATTATCGAGTAGCTTTGAGTTATGAGGAAACAAAGGTTCTGTTGGAGGATAATGACTGGGACACCCTGCTGGAGAAGGATCAGGTCTGTTGCTTAAATCTATTTCTCTATATCACACACACAAAAAAAAAAAAAAAAGCAAGCCGTGAGTCCCCACGACCTGTCTGTCGTTGTAGTCAATGTCATTTCACCTTTAGTTTAATGTTGCAAGTAACCTTAACAATGGGCATCCTTTTATTGACTCTTCTCTGAAACTACACATCATGTTTAATTATTCACCAATTGATTGTTGGATCATCCATCTAAATGTTTAAGAGGTAATCTGGACTGATCTTTCATGTTTACGCTAGACAAGATATCTAAATCAAGTCTCCTTAAATCGTCACAGAGGTCACAGGAAGTCAAGCCTGCTTCTATTTGTCTAAAGCTTATTAATAGCACAAGCACAGGAGATTGGGATGATCATGCTCTGTGATTCTTTCTAACATTTAAAGCCTAGGAAATTAAAAGTTTAACAGGAAGGAAGATGCTGTTGTTTGACAGAAGATTTTACATCCTTATTTGACTTGGTTTAATGCATTGACTTCAGTTGAATATTGAAAGAGAAGCAGGGAGAGTATTCAACGGTTTCAAAGAAGGACAGATCTTGTTCGCTCCTACTTACAAGTACACACAAAACTCAGATTCTTATGCAGGAGAAACTGTTAAATCCAGAAGGAAACGTCGAACACCAGCATGGTATTTACTCTTCTAGTATTAACAGTATACACTACTAATGAAGAAAAGAACAGAAAAATTCATTACTTGAAGCTCGCATTTCAGGTGCGATAGGATATTATGGCGTGGTGATGGCATCGAGCAGTTGTCCTATGTCCGCCGCGAGTCAAGATTTTCTGATCACAGACCGGTTTGTGCTGTCTTCGCAGCAGAGGTTGAAATGAGTAACAGAACCACTAACAGATTCAGGAAAGGTTACTCCTGTGCGGCTGCAAAGCTGGAATTTGATAGCTGCATACCCCAAAGGCATAGCTTATATGAATTCTAATGAAAAACCAAATTGTACATTTCATTTGTCATTTTTCTTTGAAGAGGCAATCAATATAGGAGTATAACTAGGAAACTACTAATTGCGTATAACTAGGAAACTACTAATTGCGCTTCATAGATTAATGTAGCAAGGCTTTTGTTTACTAATAATCCCACCAGAAAAAGAATTCTAAACTTTAGCTATTATTATCATTATCATCATATGCATATTCACCAATTATGCAATTGATATGCAAATTTACTCTGGGAACAAGCACGGCTACTTTGAATAGCAATAAATTCTATAATATTAAAAAAATGAAAAAAAAAACTTGAATTTTCAAATTTTGTTTCAAGTAAGTTCATTCCAAGCAATACACTTGGGAACTTCTTATGTAAACTCATGGCATGGGAGAAACAGAAACAGGCAGCCTATGCTGCAAAAGTACGAGAACCTGCGAATCTTATTGCTACGGGATTCGCTACAAAAGAGTTTCGCTGTGGCAACCTTTTACTTCCTGTATTTATTGTTGATCCCCAGTTTTTGGCAACTTTGGAGACTCCATGGAGGCAATCGGTTGTTATGAATTTACTGGGTAGAAGCAGTACCTTCAAATTGCTTTACACCAAGATTGAACAGCTATGGAAACCTACTGCTGGTTTTGATGTACTGGATTTGGGATTTGACTATTTCTGGGTCAAGTTTGATGAGAAGGAAGAATCTGACAATGCCTTAGGAAGGGGTCCAAAGATGATACTTGATCATTTTCGAACAGTAAGACCACGGACTCAGGATTTTCATGCGTCATATGCCAGAATAAATTCTACTAAGGGATCTAGTAAGGCTCAACTGAGGGAAACCCACTTCATCTGAAGCAATGGCCAAAAACAAGGAAGCCCATGTTGATCCAGTGACTTCTTCAGACTCCTGCCATACAAAATCACATAGAATCATCGGCTCCATGTGTTGGTATGTCTATTCAGATCCCAGTGGTGGATCCACTACTTATTCAAATGGCAGAGAACATCTCAGGTAGCGTTTTCTGCTACTGTAACTAATACCCTCACCTCTATCACCACAACATCTTACAGATAATCAATTTCAGGCAGTTAAAAGGAAACCCCCCAACCAAAAGCCTATGCCCGAACCAGAGCCTCCCAGTTCTGTCCCCGGACCAGGGGATGATGGGTCATATCCATGGATAGTGAGGACATTATAGATAGTGTGAATATGGCTGATGCTGCAGCTCACCCTGCGGATCCTGGCGCTTAATGATCATATGGGTATCCTTCCTACATCTTAATCATTTATGTGATGGCTCGGCACTTCCGAGGTGCAGGAAACTTGGACTTTAGGTGTAATGTACATGAATTGTCTCGTCTTCATAAACCTGATATTTTCGTAATTGTGGAGAATCACATAGCAATCCCACCTTTGCTTTCATATATGGAGGGATGAACATCCAAAGCATTGTAAGTCTCTAAATAGAGCCCCTAGACATACAAGAAAAACCCTAAAAGGGGTTTATGCACAGCTGTTTTTCCTTCTCGAAGCTCCAAGCCACACCAATGAACATCATCTTAACAAAAATCTTTACACATATCCAAGGAAAAGAGTACGTACGTGAATCATCCCCCTTTCATGAAAGGAAATCCCTATAATTGGAATACAAAACATATTATTTATTCCATATAGACAAGATCCACGACACCAAAGAGTGTTTTTGCCTTGAAAAATGAGATACAAAGGCTTATAAGCAAAGGTTATCTCCAGCATTTTATGAAGAAGAACTCCCAGCTTGACCAGAGGGGGGAGAAGAAAAGTGAGCGCCATGAGACATTATCTGAAATCAATGTGATCCTAAGCGAGCTATCTGCTAGGAAAGACACCAGTCAATAAAGAAAAGCAAGTCGTAGTTACCTCCCGTGCTCGAAACCTATGGTATAAATCGATCATGTTCAACCTAGAAGATGGAGAAGAGGTAGCTCCCATATAGATACCCCGGTAATCACATTTAAATATTTTGTAGAGGGTACCTTTGCTAGAAAAACACATTATTAAAGAAAAAAAAAAGATGAAAGTGCTTAATTAATGCAATAAAAAAAAGTTGATATACCAAAATGAAAATTATTAAAGTCTATTATGCACTCAATTGAGATAAATTAAAAAGTTACGTACCAACAACATATCAAAATCAAAGGACACATCATCAAATAGTTAAACGATTAACAAAGGTAGACAAAAGCACTTGGGTGGAAGTTCTAAAGAAATTGGCGTACTTAAAGGGACAAAATATTAAAATTTATGTACTTGATATATTGAGAAAAATTGTAAAGGTGGCATGCTCTATTCGTATATATTCCTCATTAGTTACTAAATTTGAAATTTCAATTTAAGATATGAATTAAAGGAATATTTAGTAATATAGTAGCGATTATTTTTAAAAATATTTTTTATTTGAAAATATATTAAAATAATATTTTATTTTAAATAATTATTTTAATATTAATATATCAAAATAATATGAAAATATAAAAAAAAATTAAAGCAAAGGGAAAAAATTTTAATTTTTTTAAAAATATTTTTAAATGATAAAAACAAACTTATTCTTAATTTTTACATATAAAAAAATAAAAAATATAATGCATTTTGACTTGACTTTACCGTGATAAGGAAATTCCTTAAAATTTATAGTTATAAAATTTGGGAAAGGGAATCATAAAGTAAGGGAAACAATTAGAACATGAATGGGTTATTTTTATATGAACACCTAAAGGTCAAAATCATAGGATTAATACTTATTTTTTTTTAAATGTATGAACGATGTGCTTTTCCGGTGTGAAAACTATGAATTATTTTGATGAAAAAATAATTGTTTAAAAATCTTAGTTTTATTTAGAGTGTGATTATTTTTTATTTTTTTATGTAGCTTTTATGATTGTGGTTTAAAAAACTAAGTTTTAAAAATGTATAGTTATTTATATTTAGGTACATGTTTGATAAAAATTATAGATAGGGTTTATATATAGCAAAAAACATATATAAAATATATGGTAGTTGTATGGATGTGGTTGCTTTTTAAAGTATTTTTCACTTAGAAATACATCAAAATAATTTTTTTATTTTTAAAAAATTATTTTTAAAATCAGCGTATTAAAATTATATGAAAACATTAAAAAATATTAATTTGAAGTAAAAAAATTAATTTTTTTTAAAATTACTTTTGAAACACAAAAATAAACAAGGTATGATGAAACTCAATTACAAAAGTATGTAAAAAATGCTTCTAAGAAACTGCGTTTCAAACTTAATTTTTAAGTGGAACCTACAACAAAAAATGCAGTTTTGTATTTTACCAAACACCTTAGGATGTTTCTTTACACCGCAAATGCAAAAGGTCCAAATAAATAAACATAGTGTGTTTGGTATTATGGTGGCTTTTATGGTTGTGCTTTAAAAAAAAATATTTTATAAAAAATATTTTTAGTTAAGATTGGTTTGGTATTTATATATGTTTGATTAAAACTGTAATTGAAATTGAGGTTGAACAAAAAATAGTTTAATGTATTTAGTTAAGAATATTTTTTAAATTAAAATTATAAAATAATTAAAATATATATATATTAATATTGATAATTTTTAATTTAAATATTATAAATTTAACTATTATTATTACATCATAAAATAAATAATATTTTATATAAAATATTTTTTTAAAACTAAAGATTAATTTGTAAATAACGCAAAAATTCAAAGGTCCAATTGCATGAATCCAGGGTGAAATAAAAAAAAAAAAACAAAAGAGATTTTAAAAGATAAGGGCTTGATTGCAAGATGTTAGAGCTTTAGGGGTTAAATTGAAGATAACCATGTCAGCCTAAAACAACGCCGTTCAAATCAACTATTTATTCTCCCCTTCGTTCGAAGTCGAGAAAAACTTGCGCTAGAAATTCACCAAAACAGTATTGGCATATCCAATCCCCTTACCAATCTTACAAAAACTAAGCCAAATTATAGGCCAGATTGTCTACCACATATCCCATAATCTCCCTTTGCCCCCACGATGCACCCTTAGCATTAAGGAAGCCCATCACCAACAATTCAACAATGACAGGACTGTTGGTGTTCTTATCCCACCAAAGATAGAGCAAATTTAAAACAGTAATTATCTTCATATATTATCACCATCCCAAGAAGATAAGGATGGAATTTCTTTCGAGGTTTAGGCCTATGGGACGAGAGAGGAAGCTAGAGAGATGAAAAAAAGAAAAAGAAAAAGAAAGACAGAGGAGAGGGATTTTTGCTTTCCTTCAAAACTCCAGCAGCAATCATCAAGGGAATTTTTGCTTTCAATCATAACAGATCTCAATAACCCAACTAGCCAAACAGGTATCATCACCTCACGACCTTGTTTCTAACAATAGACATCCTTCAGCAACAAACATCCTTCTCCAGCAATTTACTTCAATGAATAATGGAGAAGAGAAAAGGTAGTTTCAAGCTGTTTTTAGTGGCACTGTGTTTTAAATGTAAATTATAGTAGGTTTCATAAATAGTAAATAATGTTTTATTAATTATCAAACAATTGTATCACTATATTAAAAAAAAAAAAAAAAACACAAACGCATTGCAGAGATAAGCATGCTTCGCTAGTGTTTGAAAACGCGATTAAACCTGTATTTTTAAAAAATTTAAAAAAAATTTATTTTTTATTTTTATTAAAATTTAATATAATTTATACTTTTGAATCGTTTTGATGTGCTAATGTTAAAAATAATTTTAAAAAAATAAAAAAATATCATTAACATGTATTTTAGTACAAAAAATTATTTGAAAGGATAAAAATTTAAAAAAAAAAATGAAATGAAAAGTAAGGGAAACAATTAGAATCCAAATAGGCATTTATCAAATAGTGAAAAAAAAAATGTACTGTGAAATCTTAAATTTAGTATTAAATTTTTTTATTTAGTTTATTAAACTGGTGCCCATTCGTTAGTGGTTTTTGTCTAAGCTGGTGCTGCATGCAGTTTATCCATACCCACGAGTGCCGTCAAGCTTTTTCTTCTCATTTTCCTCTTAGCTATTTTAATAGTATAATCGTAGTATCCTTTTTTGGCTTATTTGCAGAATAACCTCTTTTTGACTGTTTTAATAGTATAATAGTACGCAATGTATCCACAACACGGCGACATTCCATGCCCAGAAACCACCATCATGTTCTTCAAAGATTATTGAATATTCAATCACTGGATCCTCGAAACAAGAACACGACGTATTCTAGTTGTATTATGAGCAATGATTACCTGCTTTATGTATTTTGAGACCCAATACCAGCACTTCCAGCAAACCCAGGAATCTAAGCAACAAAAAGGGTTATGTATATATTTAACAAAAATATTCAGAGTACGGGTGTTTTCCTGTGGCATCATATGCTCATTGTTTGGGGTATTTAAAACTTTTCTTCCTTTTTTTTTTTTTCACAATTACAATACTTTTTTACCTTTAAAATCAATAAAATTAAGAGTTATTAATAATGGTCTTTTTACTTCTCATAAAATTTTAAACAGTAAAAAAATTTATTTACCTCGGATCAAAAAAATATTGCTATGTTAGACAAGGATTTTTTTTATTTTTATATACAATTAAAATACATATTTGATATAAGAAAAGATTTGTATTTTGGTATCAAGAGACTAAAATAAATTCATAAAAAAAACTTAAAAATAATTACAAGACCAATATAAAAAATAATGTAGAAAGATAAGATCATATGAAGTTCAATTCTTAATAAATTAACTGTCGAAAGATGAAACCATAAAAAAAATTAATTACATGAAAATATCTTTAAAAAAGTGAAAGAAACATTAATTAGAGAGATATAAATTTTCAATTGGAGGGTTCGGTTGAATTTAAAAAATAGTTTTAATAAAAAAAAATGAGGATTAAACTAAAAAAATAAAACCACAAAAACTTTGATTGAAGTATAAAATTGAAAGTAAAAGAAACTTCAACAAAAATCCCAATGAAAAATATTATCAAAAAGATCAAATAAAAAAACACATTTGAGAAATTGCAATTAAATGACTAAATGAAAAAAAGATTATATAAAAGAAATAAGAAAGAAATAAAAAATTAAAAGAATGATGACTAAAATTTAAAAAATAATAAATTGAAAAGAAACAAAAACTTCTATAAATAAAAAAAATTAAAAAAATTCTAAATTAAGAGAATAAATATTAAAATTAAAAAGTAAAAAAACAATATTGTACATTACCTATGAAGAAAAAAAAAAGAAATACATAAAATTAACGAGCACAATTCATCCACTGTAAACTAGCATGCATTACCCATATAAAACAAGATATAGTGGTGCATCAAAAGAAATGACAAAAGACTAGTTTTGATCATTGGTTGTTCATTATGCACCAGCAATTTTTCTTATTAAAAAAATTATAAAACAAGATGAAAATAATAAAATGTTTTTGATAACACTAACAATGACACAAAATACTTGTATAAAAATATTTTTAAATACAAAACTTATTTTTTAAGGTTCAGGATGCATTTTTACTTTACATGAATATTTGAAAACCCTAAAATATTTTTATTTAATAATCCAATATTTTTTCACTTTAAAAACAATTAACTATTTTTATGGTTAAGAAATTAATGAAAAATCAAGAAAGTTGTTGGTTAGTAGTTTTAAATTTTATTAATTTAAAAAAAAGTTAAGCTGAATTTTTTTTAAAAAATATAAATACCCTATAAAATTTCTTAATAATTAATGAAGCAGTGAAAAATACAAAAACATCTCAGCCTCAAGCTTCATATTTTTCCACTCAAGGACAGCATAACATTTTACTGTAACAATCCATTTTACACCATATTAGAGTTTTTGTTAACGGAGCAGTGAAAAAGCAAGATACCCCACGTCCCCACCCTTAAGGTTCTATCTTTTTCCATTGAAGGGTAGCATGATAATTGTACTGTTAGCTAAACTGTGTAGAGTTTTTATTAATGTTAATATAGCATTGGTTTTCTTTCCATCAGATCAGTGAACATCACTACTATTATGCACACAAAACGAGGGCTTGCCTTCCCTCTCCGCTCTGTTATCAAACTTTTGCAGATACCTGTCTCTCTTTCCTTCTGTATGTGCTCTCTGTGCATTTTCATCATTTCTCTCTGGCTCTCGCATTCTTACAGTACAAAAAACTGCCCTTTTTGAAGTCCTGATAGCTGATGCGCTTCAGTGCCATACCTGCATTCATTGCTTTTAATCTTCCCTTTCAGGTCTCTGTTAATATCTTGAGTTTTTGACTTCCCAGCTAGTGTCCTCTTCCCTTCCTCGTATCTGGTTTGAAAACAAATACTCGTCTCTGCTCTTGCCTTGTTTTGTTCTCTTCTTAAAGAAAAGAAAGTTGAAATTTTTCCTGTTAGAATTTCGTTTTTCATTATCGGGTCTTGTCTCAATCCTATAATTAAAGCTTTCCCCAAGTGGATTTTTCGTTTCTTGGAGAAAAAAACTTTTATGTTCTCATGGCAGGAAAAGTCTGTTCTGTTTCTTGACCAGGGTGTGTGATTTTGAGGTGAAAGGTTTTAGCTTTCTCATACTCTGTGTTTTTTCCATTTCCTCAGCTTCTTGGATTTCTCCAAGTGGTTTTATGGGTACTGTTTATTTCCCAGTGCATAAGTTTGGATTTTGTTGAAGCCATTGCCTCATTTGAAGAACTTTCTGTTTACAGGCTTGAGAAATGGAGTTGATTTTATGAACTGTATTTTAGTATTTTGGCTCAAAAATGGGTTCTGCGAGCTCCAAAGTTGACAAAACTGAACCTTTGGCTCTGTGCAAGGAAAGGAGGAAATTCATAAAGCAAGCAATCGATTCTAGGTACAATCTTGCAGCAGCTCATGTCTCTTACATTAACTCTCTTAGAAACATTGGTGTAGCTCTCCGGCGATTCGCTGAAGCAGAGGTTTTGATAGAGTCTTCTCTGTCAACAACCTCAGCCACCGAGCTTGACAAGTCTCCATCACATTCTTCATACCTCTCTCCCTCTCCCTCCCACAATGCAGAGGTCTCAGATTCACCATTGCACTTTGAGAGTCCAATATCACCACCAGTGTTGAATATGAGTTATATGAGAGCTGGTGGAGGTGGTAATGCAGTTACTGTTAAGTTTAATTTGAATAATAGTAGTGATTTTGTAGAGGATGAGTCGTTAGGGTTTTCTATGCCGCCGCCGCCTCCTCCTCCTCCTTTTGAGTCAGGTGGCTCTTGGGATTTTTTTGATCCAAGTGATACTGGTGAGAGTTTTAGATTTGTAGGGCATGGTGACTTGGATATGGAGTTTGATGATATTGGAGGGTGGAATGAGTTTTGGAGTGAAAGGGTTGGTGCTGAACATAGTGTGGTGGATGCAAAAGGAAAATGGACAGAAGTTGGTTTGGATAAAAACAGTCGAGTACATGAAGAAACTTTGAAGCCCGGTGTGGAGCAAAACGGGGTTGAAAATTCTGGCAATTCAATAACTCAAAATGGCAGTTGTAACTTCATAGTGGAAGGTACTGCCACATCATCTAGATTGAGAGCAGTTGAAGGTTCTAGTGGACAACTACTTGTTGGTCAGATGAGGCATGTAGAAGAGGGGCAGAATGTTAATGTTTCCACCCATGGACAATCAGTTTCAAAGAGGGAGAAAGCAGTAGCTGTGAACAATTTGTCCGCAGAGAGAGAGGATCCGTCGGAGTTCATTACGCATAGAGCTAAGGATTTTCTTTCAAGTATTAAGGATATAGAGCATCGCTTTTTTAGAGCCTCTGAATCTGGCAAGGAGGTCTCCAGAATGCTTGAGGCAAACAATATCAGGGTTGGATATACTGAGGCAAAAGGTAATTATTTCTGTAAATGAGTCAAATGGCTGAGTTACAGTTGTCATATTTATTTGTCCACTTAAATTCAAATGCCATGGATGCTTGTTGGTGCAATTTTTGAAAATTTTTTAGTTATCGAACATTTGTGCAAACATAGTATAACCACTTCCATTCTTATAGGGGGGTCATCTGCCTCAGCTATTTTGGTGGCTGTAAAATTTGTTTGCTGTCGTGGAAAGACTGCACTTGTTTCTCATGGTAAGATTAGCTTCTGTTGCGAGTCAATGTTTCTTTTTCTTTTTTGTGGGACAATTCGATCTTTAGGTCAGCTGTTGAGAAAGAACATGCAAATTGTCTTGTAGAATCTGTGGTGATTTTGAAGACATAAATAGCTTTCTCAATGTTTTTTTTTTTATTTCATATTTCTTTCCATTATGTCAATTCTCCATTTCATGGAGTATATATATTTTTTTTTCTTGGGGGGGTGGGGGGGCGGCAATTCAATATTTCAATCAACTGTTAAGAAAGAATTCGCAAATTACGTTATAGAACCTGTGGTGATTTTGAAGACATAAACAGCTTTCTCAGTGTGTTTTTTCATATTTCTTTCCATTATGTCAATTCTCCGTTGATTTTGTAGAACCTATGGAACATATGAATAAGGTCATCACATGGAAACGGACAGCATCTTTGAGGTCATCTTCATCCAGAAATCCTCTTGTCATGGCAACAAAAGATGATGCCTCTGATAGTGGTAATGATTTTGTTGAAGAGTTCTGCATGATTGCAGGGAGTCATTCCTCCACCCTTGATAGACTGTATGCATGGGAAAGAAAACTCTATGATGAAATAAAGGTATTTTTTAAAGCCTTTTTGCTTTTATACGATTGTTTTCTTCTTGACCCTCTTGACTTTGTAGTTTTTCCTACATGACACTGTGTGATGGGAAAATGTGTATTGACAATGTTCAGGGCATATCAATTTTAAGGTGTTCATGTCATATTATGTTTTTATGGGCATGTTTCCATTATTATATGCTGATTACCAGATAGAATCTTGATTGCGTGATGTAGAAAATCATTTGAATGCACATGACAGTTTTGCTGGTGCAGAATGCCTATTAATTTCTGTTGTAAACATAGATATCTGTTCATAGAATAGTATATCTAAAGGTCAGCTTTGTGTCTACAGGCCGGTGAATCTATCTGGAAAGAGTATGATCGGAAGTGTGACCAGCTTAGGCACCAGTTTGCCAAAGATCAAAGCGTTCATGTGATTGACAAAACCCGGGCTGTTGTAAAGGATCTACATTCACGCATAAGAGTGGCAATTCATTCTGTAGATTCAATATCAAAACGGATTGAGAAAATAAGAGATGAAGAATTGCAGCCGCAACTTCTAGAGTTAATTCAAGGGTAAGTATGAGTCTGTATTCTTTGTCTGTCTTACTATAGTTGAGCATAGAAGCTTTAAGTCACTTGTCCAGTTGTGTTGAGGTTTGTAACCCTTGAGGTTCATACTGAACTAAATATCTGTTAATTCATCACTATTTTCTGGCATTATATTAATGATCAATGAGCCTATGCAGGTTGATCAGGATGTGGAAGAACATGCTTGAATGCCATCATGCACAGTACATCACAATCTCATTAGCATACCATTCAAGGAGATCAACAGAAACTCCTCAGGGAGATACTCGTAAGCAGATTATGTCTCAGCTTCAGCCGGAGATCGAATGCTTCGGTTTTAGCTTTGCAAACTGGATTAACAGTCATGCTTCCTATGTGGAAGCTCTAAATGGGTGGCTGCAAAATTGCATCCTGCAACCACAGGAGCGTTCCAAGAGTAGGAAGCCATTCTCCCCTCGCAGACTCTTGGCCCCACCTTTATTTGTTCTCTGTCGTGATTGGTTGGCTGGTATCAAAGGTTTGCCATCTGAGGAACTTAATAATGCCATCAGAACCCTCTTAACTGATTTGCACCACCTAATGGAGCAACAAGAAGAACAGTTACAAAAGGAAGAGAAAGTAGTTGATGTGAACAATGGAGAATCAGGAGGCAAAGAGAATGAAAGGAATGATGATGTGTCATCGAGCTTGTACTGCATACATGCAATTTTGATAAAGGTTCTTGACAGACTGAACAATTTTTCCGAGGCTTCATTGAAAATGTACGAGGATATCAGGCAGAAAACTGAAGCAGCTCGAGTGTCTTACTTGAATTGCAGGCCGCTTAGGTGTTAAATGTTATATAATGTAGAACGTATAAGCATTTCCAAGTTTGTGGTTGGAAATAGAAACTTGTACATACGAAATGAGTTGTTTCGAAAGGCTTTGGAGAAGCAATATAATATTTCTTGCTTGGGAGTGAATTTGCAACGTTGTAGAAGCTCTTGTTGCTGTATTTCTAGCAATACTGTTCACTATGCTGTATCTGCTATTGCCTTCGCACCCTGGTTGATGTGTGAAGATAATAATGCAAAAGTGAAGGTTACATCAAGCCCGTTGGTTGACGGGGTTTCTTTTCTTATAGAATCCTTAATAAGTTTCATTACCTGCATCTTGCTAGTAAATTCCATTACTTTTAAAGTTAAGTTCGAATGGTACCTGTCTTCTTTCTACAATACGAACAGTTACCCTGTTCTCTCATTAAAAAAAATTGAACCATGCATGAGCTGCCTTTGGGAAGAGTTTAGCTGAACAAATTACAACAACGTATAGTTCTTTCAATTTTGACAACATTATCCTCACGCACTAGAGGATGCCAGCTTAGGTTTTCGGAGATGCTATTCTACCTTGAACCAAAAGAGTTTTAAGCGAGGACGAAACAACAAGAATAACGAATGAGAGAATTCATCCCCTATGTGGGAAGCTTTAGCTGTTAGCTTTATCTTTTGCTGCCTTCAGCTTCCTATTAAAATCAGAACCCAACGTACTGTGTGTACTGAGCATAAGCTTCTGACTGCATGGCAATTGGGGCCCTTGTAACATGATTAGGAAGATCAAATGCGTCAACAAGCTCCTTCGCAATATTTCTCACTTGGAAACTTAAGTAATCTGTCAGCTTGTGGATTGCCTGCACAAGGCGATAGTAAAATGAATGAAAGTATGCAGAAGACCCACATGTTCTCCATAATCCAACTCATTTTAACGAACTAAAATGCAGAAATCAGGGGGGCAATTGTTGTAGCACCAATATGGCTTCTGGTTCAAAACATCATGACTTTTTTTCTCTTTCCTTTTTTTTTTGTTTTTTTTTTAATTCTGAAGGACATTTGAATACCTTAGCTTTGTTTGGTGCCACATAGTCAACATTTCGATAGGTTCCTATGTCATTCCAGATTTGATTCAAGGCATAAAGATCGCAGACAAGTTTCAGAGCAGCTCGTGTACTTGCATCAGGACATCTAGCACATAAAACGGGAAATTAGAAACAAATTACACAACAAAAAAAAAGATGGGATGTTCTGTAGATGGGTTTAGGAGGTACTTCTCCACAGTTTCAATGAACTTTGCAAGGATGACAGACTCAATATGAGACTCTGAAAGTGTCAGAAGGTGATTCAAGCATCGATTCCAAGCTCCAAATCCCCCAAGAGTTTTAGAATGCTTGCGAAGCCGAACAGCAGCACTTTGAAGCAATCTAGATGTTCGGTACTGTGAGAAGAAGAATCACACGATTTTTAGAAAAAAATAGAGATGATTGCTGGGTTTATGCGTGCGATTTTTAAGAAAAAACCAAGGACAAGAACTCACTCTGAAGGCATCCAGTTGGAATTTAGGATCTCGCAAGTGTTCTGTACCTTCCCAGCGTGCTGTTACAGGATTTGGCTGTGAGAGGTATGTGTTCATTGATTCTCTCAAATAGTTCCATGTAACAGCCAGTGTCCCACCTTGAAATTTTTGCTTGTATTGCTTCAAGAGATCAGCTGCTACCTGTATCAAGTAAACATTCAGATCAAGCTTTCATCTGAACAGAAACAATGCTTAGTAATCTTTAATACCAGAATTCTAGTGATAGATTGTAATGTTCATAGTGGTTCTTATTTCATTTTATCCATAAATGAACCTTACATCCAGTTTAGTGACAACTCCATCTCATGAACAGTTCAAATCTTTTCTGTTACTCCTAGAGTTTAGCAACATGAATTTTGGTATCCTCGGGATTTATGCAACAAACAACGTAGGGGTTTTCATTGAGGGTTTTCAAGCAAGGACACGATAAAATGAGATGTGCAACCTGTTGTAGAAGTACTGTGTTGTCCCCTTCAAATGTCTGGAATATGTCATGATCATTCCTCAAGATACCAAACCGGTTGACGGCAGCATAACCATGGCCTCCACAGGCTTCCCTACAGACACTCAATGATTTTGCTGTATAGGACGTCACATAAGCCTTGAGGCCTGCTGAAAGTGTATGGACATCTCCAACCAATTGTTCATCATGTGTCATTTTCATCTGAGAATATATTTCTACCAAATACGAAGTGGCAAAATGAAATGCGTAAGTTGAAGCCAGCATTGGCATGAGCTTGTGCTGTTGAGACTGATAATCAAGAATACTAACTTCAGGTTGCTTGGGAGGACCAAACTGCTGGCGCAGTAAAGAATATCGGATGGCAATTGCATTAGCAATCTTGAGGACACTAGTTGAAGAAGACGCAAGGGCTACCCTTCCACCTACAAGTTCCCCTAGTGTAGCAGCAAATCGTTTGTTTATGGTTGGAAGACTACTCGTGTACTTCCCATCCCGGGACACATCTCCAAATCGATTGAGAAGATTATCTCGGGGAATTCTTACTGAAGTGAATCTTAATGCTCCATTATCTACCCCATTCAGGCCAACCTTGTGGCCACAATCATGTATTTCAATTCCTGGAAGTGCCTGGTGGGTCTTCAAATCCCTTATTGGAACAATGAAGGCATGGACACCCATATCGGAGACACCTTTAGCATCATGAGCAGGCAGCATCAGCTTAGCAAAAACAGAAGCAAATTTTCCATGAACTGCAGCATTGCCAATCCACCATTTGATGGCCCCATCACTGGGTGTGTTAATTATAAATTCATCTGTAATTGGATCAAATGTTGCAACTGTTTGGAGACCTTGAACATTTGAGCCTTTGAAGCACAAACGTTGAGTTTAGTTCAAATATGTCAAAGTTTCAATTCTAGAAATGTCAAGTAAAACACAAAAAATGCATACCCCAATGCGACACTCTCATGGAAAAGTAAATAAAAACATAAAAATGAAAAGCTTAATGACTATAATCTACAATTTGTTCTCTTGTGTTTTTTTTTAGTTAATGAATCAGTTCTGCATCATAGTCATGACAAATAACAATGAAGTGGAAACAAACGACAATGCTTAGATGCCCTTCCACATGAAATATTGGGACCTCAGACATTTCTAACCCAACTCAATAGGGACTATCACATTCATATCTTCAGAAAGTTTCACTATTTATGCAGCAAATATGTTTCTGCAGGAAACCTCGTCTACTCAAAGATAATGCTTCAATTTTACAATTCAAAAAAATGTTAAATATGATGACTTGCAGTCCTACTGAAGTTCGCTACAGGTAGAACTGAGAACTAGTTGCGATACGTCGTTGATGTATGATAAATTACATTAATGGAGAAATATTAAGGTAGCTAATACCACACCAGCAGAGGTTTAATTCAATATCAGAAACACAGAGAGGAAGTTACGAAATAATACGGGTAGAAAAGATTACCATGATGGAGCTCCGTCATAGCAAAACAACCTGGATACTCCAAACTGTCAATACCTTCAAAGTACTTATCCTTATGCTTTTTGGTTCCTAGGTTGATCACAGAGCCTCCCCAAAGGCTGCAAATTTCAAAAACTTTCTTCAAAACAGATGACATACAATTCAACAGAAAAACATAGGTCACAAAATTAAATGCTTTTCTCAGGTTATCATATTTAAATCTCAACACCATGAATGAACCAAAAAGAACTGGAAAAAAGCAGAAATTTCAAAAGACTACATGAAGAAACATAGAGCTGAACAAATTCTAAAGACAGCTAATGAAACAGAGTAATTGGCATGAACAAGGGAATGACTCAGGATAGATGATCCAAATACCATCAGTATGAAATAAATCATTAAAAAAAGAGAGAGACCTGGCTGCATAAATTGATTCACAGTAGAACCCTCAGTGAATGCCAAGTACAGAGAAGGCAAATATTCAACAGAAATTCATGAATAAGCAAGCATTACAAGAAAAAATACGATGTCTTAATTTCCCTATCTACCTTTCAGAAAAAAAGGAAAAACAAAAACAAAACAAAACCCAGAAGAGAAAAGCGAAGAAATGATCAGTCACTCACCTATACTGAACTCCCAACTTGATACCAAGAGAGATATCCACAGCACCGGCAGCCTCAACAATAGCAAAATACTTGGCAGGATCTTCAGCAACATATTTTAAAGGCCTAATACCAGCTTCTTTAATCAAACCATACATTTGTCTCCAACATAGCTCTCTATGATCATCT
This sequence comes from Populus euphratica, assembly GCF_000495115.2. Taxonomy (NCBI): domain Eukaryota; kingdom Viridiplantae; phylum Streptophyta; class Magnoliopsida; order Malpighiales; family Salicaceae; genus Populus; species Populus euphratica. The sequence continues at coordinate 93,080 of NW_011499886.1, forward strand.
TTTGAAATCTCCAGCGGTGTTTGCAACTCTGGCCTTGCATGAAAATACTCGTAAATCTTCTCTTGTATTTCTCTGTATTTCCCTCTCATGTACAGCGACAACTTCTCCGTTTCCACCTCAAGTTTTGCTGATCTTGCACATGGAAACAACCCTAGCTGCTCCTGCGTGTCATGCTCATGCAGAGGGCGGGGTACGGGTGCCAAGTGCAAGGAGACCCGTTGGATTCGTCGAGATACTATAAGTGTTTCGTTCTCGGCCGTGGGATTTTGCTTCTTTTGTTCCATTTGTACCTTTTTAGGGGTTGGTGGTAACGCTGGTGGTGGTGATCAATGAATGAAGGCAGAGATGAAAGGTATCGCGAGGTTGCTTTCTTTGTCTATACTATATAGTTTTATACGGGGAAGGGGAGAGAGAGATAATAAATAAAAATTATAAGTAAAGATATCCTTATTATTTTTATAATAGAATATATATTTTTTATATCATATTTTTTGAAAAATATAATAAAAAATAACTAATAAAATATTATTATTATCGAGATAGAAAGAAACCGGCAGAAAGGAGACACAAAGCCTCCCCACAAACAAACTTTAACGGCAAGGGAGACAAAAGGTTGAACATATTATTTTGATGTTACTTGGACACCATGCCTCTCTTTTGTTTTTCAGTTAATAAAAAGGTTGGGATCTTAGGTTTATCAAACAAACATAAATTTTCTTCGTCCAATATCGCGGGACTTACTTTTTTTAATTAATATAAATATCTGAAATTAATTTTAAATTTTAAAATTAATAATTATATAAATTTTTAATAATTTTAAATTTTATAAAACCCAAACTAATAATTTTTTTAAAAAAAAACCCTACAATCAAACCAATAAATCACATCCCTCAAAGTTGGTGGTACTTGTTCCTTGGTATTTATAAACATGTGGATATATTTATGTATGATTCAGTGTGTGTAAATCTTAATAAAGCAGTCTCCACCTGTTTCCATGGGATTGGAGTAGACATCATTTTATTTTATTTTTTATTTTTATTTTCCCTAGCGGGGACAAGCAACGTCGTGGTCTCTCATCATTTATGAGCTATATCTGCAATTATTTTTTGCTGACAATAATTTATTGAATAATCAGATGACATGCTGTGAACTTTATTGTTGATGGAGGGCTCTATTATCTTTTATATTTAGTTATTTAATAATTATTAAATGTCATTAAAAACAACAAGATAATTTTATAAATAATAATAAAAATTTGGAAGCATGTGAACAATTTCTAGCGAGTTTGGATGGAGAGTTTTCAAGATAATAATTAAAGCATCTCGGTGTTCCCTTCACATACAGTGATATGTATAGCTTAATTGTTTCTAGTACAATAAGCATGAACTTTTTAGTTTTTTCTTTCCTCTCTCCTACATGATTTTCATGCCAGCCTTAAAAATATTCACATCAGCCTTTGAGTTGTGTTGTTATCAAGATTTCATTTATATTCTCTCATTATAATTTTTTATATAGAATAATTTTTAAATTAATTTTTTTTAATTTCATTTTTATTCTTTTTATTACAATTTTGTTTGTTTAGAATAATTTATGAAATTAAGAATTTTTTTTAATTTCATCCTTAATAAATATATTTTATCTATTAGATTTAATTTTTATTTTCTTGATTACTATTTATTTTATTTTAGTTGATTTTTGTAATTTGTTTTTTGCAATATCATTATTCTTGAGTTTTTTTTTCTATCAAATCTAATCCTTTTTATTATTTTTTCTTTCACCTTGCAAGACTTTTTTAGATTAATTTTTTTTTATTTCATAATCTAACATTTAATTAGTTAGGAGTTTAGTTTTTTAATTGAGTTTAGATCTAAAATATAATGAGTTGTGGGTTTAAGAGTTTAACCTCGGTTTATGAAGTTAACAAGAGTTTTCTTGCTTCTTTTTTTCTTTTCTTTTTTAACATTTTTTTCTCATTCTCCATCATTTTGTTATTTTTTCCCCCACTTTCTATTGTATTTTTTAGTAATTTTGAAAATACACATGTTGCCTTGGTTTTTGTTTATTTTTGTCTTTGTTGATTTTAGATATTCTAAAGGAATTTTGTTTTTAAATTAAATTAATTGATTGATTTCTTCATCTAACAATTAATTTTTTAGATATTGAGCTTTTAGATTAAGTCTGCATTGAGAATTTAATGAATTACGAATTTGAGAGTTTAACATATCTTTACAAAATTTACTTAAACTTGCTTTATTTTTTTCCTTGTTCTTAAGTTTTTTTTTTATATATAATTTTATCCTTCAATATTTTTTTTATTTGCCTTCTAAGGGATTTACTTTTCTTTTTAAAACAACAACGGTTGTTTTGATTTTGTTAAGTTTTTGTTAAATTTAGCTTCTTTAAAGAAGTTTAATTTAATTTTTTGATTTTATTCTCTAATTTTTTATTTGGTTGATGTTAAGTTTCATAATTTAACTCAAGCTTACAATTTAACAAATTCTAGATTAAAAATATTAATTCAAAATTATAAAGTTCACCTAGACTTACTTAATTTTTTTTTCAGATATTTTTTTTTTAGTTTTCTCCACTAATATTTTGTTATTTTTATTTAATTGTTTTTTATAAGTTTTTTATGTGATTTTGAAATTAACAAGGTTAACTTATATTTATTTTCCAACCTTTGTTTAATCTAACTATTCTAAAAAGAATTTTAATTTTTAGTTAAATTAAATTAATTATATAAAAGTAAGCATGATATGCTTGATTCATGATTTTTTATTTTTGTTTGTTTTTTGGGTTATTATTTAGCAACACATGCGTTCGCTTTAAATTAATTATATGAAAGTAAGCATGATATGCTTGATTCATAATTTTTTATTTTTGTTTGTATTTTTTATTTTTGTTTGTTTTTTGGGTTATTATTTAGCAACACATGCGTTCGCTTTTAATTACCAAAATCTTAGATTTCCTTACTTCTTTTAAAATATTCATATTACAGTAACATCTTCCTTTTTTTTTATTTAATTAACATTAACAACAAATTACTTTTCATATGCGAGTCATTTATTTAATTTTCATTGATGCAAAGGTGGATAATATATTTTTTATATAAACAGTAAATCATCCTAACTTTATTTTTTCCATTTTTTTTTTACTGGATACCTTTTTATCATCTAAGTCTTTTTTTGATTGGATCATTTTTCTTCCCCTTTAATAAATCTCAAACATTTTTTTTTTCATTTGTGTTCTTTTTTCATTGGATTATTTTACTTTTCATTTAACAATTGTTATATGGTTTCACAAAACTGATGCTCAATAAATCATAAAATCATAAAAAGATGTTTGCAGACATACACACGAGGCAATGCGAGATAGAAAAATATATTAAAAAATAATAATAAAAATATAACATAAAAAAATAAATCCACTGTATGTTATAGTAGTTGCCCACAACATTGTTTTTCCTTTTTTTCTTGAGGTTTTTTGTTATTTAATTTTGTTATTGTCAATTTAATTCTTCCATGTTAAGTTGACCAGATTAATGTTTTATTTTAGTTAGCTTTATATATAACTTTTGTAATATTAAAAATAAATTTTGATTTTGAGTTAATACTTAAAATTAACAAAATAAAATAAAATTTTATTAATTCAAATTAATTAAACTTTCGAGATCTAATTTCTTAAACAAATATTATTTTTTTAATATCTTTATCTTAACTTTCTATTTTAATCTTAGACTATAATCAACAGAGTTGTTATATATATATATATATATAATCTTGATGGTTAAAAAACAATAACAATAATTATTAAACTTTAACAAGCCCGGTAGATTAGCCCTATAAACTCGAAATTCAAATCTTAATTAAAAATAAGTTTTTAGTTGAACAGTATAAAATAATAATGATTGCGGGATCAAATTTTTAGTAACCTAATATTATATTCTAATAGAAATAATTGATCTACTAGCTTATAAGTTGACCTCGCCTAGCGACTAAACTTTTTTTCCCAAGACAAGCATGAATTCTTTGGACAGGAGATCTGACCAAGGGAATTCTTAATAAAGAAGCTTCATGAATAAAAACAAACGGTGCATCTTATTCCGTTTATATATATATATATATATGACAAAGCATCCGCTCCATGCTTCTTCTTTCTATTAATAATCATGTGACAGGTCACATGTTGTGCAGGCGACTGTCTCTGGCTAAACAAAACAATAAAAAAAATCAGAGTTCAGGTCTTTATACTCCTAAAATTTATTTTTCATTTTATTCACTTGAAAACAATTCAAAAACACCTAATGACCTTCAACAAACCAATTATCAACCCAAAATTACTCCCAATAAAAAAAAATAAAAAAAACCTAAACAATCCCCAGCCTATTTTGTTTGGAGGACCTTTATAGAAAAACATCACATTTATTGAACTTCTCCTGAGAAGATTAATCCATTGACACAAACATTGTTCTTGTTCTTCTTATTGCTAGATTGCAACTATCCAAACATTTTCTGCCAATTTTTTTGACAACTTTCTCTCATTTCTCATTCTAAAACACAAAGAAAATGAAATTTAATTTTGAACCATGAATCTCCAAAACAATAGGGACCAGATGATAAAAAATCTAAGTTTTTTTGGGATCAAACTAAAGTTTCCCACACAAAAATCTAAATGAGGAATGCATTTTTGTTCTTTGTCAAATATGATCCTTGTTCATTTATTTCCAATCTTCAACCCCAATGAAGTTCTGATTTCACAAAATCGAAACCAATTCATTTTGAAAATCCTAAGAAACTAAGCACATTAAAGATAATGCAAATTGAAAGAACTACATGCAAAAAAACAATAATATTATAATTTTGGAGGATGAAATTGCAAGAATTCAAAGTTCAATGAACAAAAACATAAAAGCACACTGTTCATATGCACAGTTGAAGGCAAAGAGCTATGAACCTGCATGAACCGTGTCTGGTGCTTAAGTGAAAGACCCATATGCTCTATTTATTTCTTTAATCTAATAAACACGACCAAGCCCTGTGAGAATATTTTAGCTCATACACTAACTAATTAATTTCCCAAAAACGACTACATATTCTACGAAGAATGCTATCACGGTTTGAAATCTTGCCCATTGAAGTACAAATAGGGCTGTTTGCCAGACGATGTTAGTGTATGCACTGCTGAAAATCCACCATAGTTACTCTGTGACTTAGTTAAGCATATCTTAGCAACATATTCGAATGGCTTGTGTTCCCGGTTGTAAGTTTGGTTCACATACTCATCGATTGGAATCCACTGCCAAAAAAAAAAAAAGGAAAAAGAAAATGATTATTATTCGTATAATCATTAGAGATCTCTATGGATTCAAATTTTAGATTTTTCTCCAATTAATTCATAATAGATTTATCATTGAATGAACTACACTGTTGATATTGACCCAAAAAAAGAAATCGTAGGTATGGTTAGTCTGTGAACAGCATGCCATCACAATGTAAAAGCTGGATAGGTTCGAGCTATAGTCATTAGGCCCTCCTAAACCTAAAGAGACCTACTTGTTTCAAAGGATCAAAACAGCTTATGATGAAGAGAATTCCTTGTCGGTTCTTGTAAAATATTTCATTTAGACAAGAGATTCTAAATACGTCATAAGTTACCTTTTTGTGATTTGTTTTCTCTATTATTATGCTAGTGCTTCACTGATTTTCGCATTCATGGATCTGACATGATTCTATGTATGGCCAAATCACAACAATGTAATGCTGAAAATTCCTCATACTCGTATTGTGTTGGTTCTTGTCTCTACAAGGGTGCATTCAACTCATAACTACAAGGGCCCAAAAACTGAGTTAAAATGCTGACGCAAAATCAAGTATCCAAAGCATTTCATTCACAAATGTCAAACCTCAAGATGGAACACATTAGTAGCTTTTTTAAGTAAGATAATGCGATTGTAACTTCGATGACTGGTTTAATTTTTTGAAGAGAATATTTATCCTGTTTAATAGTTGACATGTACTACTGTCCAGTTCAAGTACAAGAAAATAAACTGTAAAAAAGATGAATAGTACCTGGGCTGCCTTGATCTCTGAATCTTGTTTTGTGATGTCAAAGGAGAGTGGTTGTAACATGCAAACAAAAAATAAATCTGATTTTCCAAGGAATTGCTGGTGGGTTTGGCTGTGCATAAAACAAAAAGGAGAAATCAATTAACAGGAACAAGCGTATGTAAATTGTACAAAGACTTGAAACATTTCATCTTTAATGTTAGTATCCTCCACAATTAAAGATGGACGACTCTGGTTTTAGTTTGCAAATAATAGAAAACCGATATCCACTAGCCTTATACTGAGCATGGAGGATCCCCATACTCAAAACTGATGTTGCAGCAATCACTGATAGAAATCATTGGTTGATGTCACCTGCAACATCGAAGGACCTTTTCTTATTCAGACTGGGTTATGCAACTTGAGTATATCTACCCTAACGCCTCCAAAACAGACTATTTAATGGAAGCTCACTACTGGGGGTGGGCAGGGGAGCCTGGCTGGCTAAGAGTAAATAGGAGCACATTACACATCCCAAACAGGGTTTCTTTAGCTGGTTTGCTATCAAATAGGCGATAGATTAAGCCTACAAAAAGATAGAATTATCTGATCCTACCTGTCTACTCCATAATCAAGCATACGAAACTAGAGATTACATTCACTTTTCATGCCCAAACCAACTAAACAGGTTTGCTTAGATAAATAATGTGTTCATTAAAGCCTTAATATTGTCCATCATGTCTAGTCATTTTACAATGAAATTCTTATCTCATGTTTTTCTGTTCCCCTTTTTCTTGGAGTGGAAACATTTGAGTGATAACTAATAAAGAAAGGAATGGAAAATTGAAGTGATTAACGAGAAGAAATCTTCTTACCTGAATGCTAAAATTTCCATAAATTCTGTGTCAATCTGAACCATTATAAAGCCAGAGATATTAATGTTAGAAAGATGTGAAGACTTCAGAGGATGTAAAATACAACAGTATTTAATTTTGTTTGAAACCTGTGGAATTTAACTTACTCCTGTCTCTTCTTTTACTTCTCGAATTGCAGCCGCACAAATATCCTCACCCTGCGGATGCAAAATTTCACCATGTGCACACCGTGAAAAAGCATTAACATATAACCACCATCATATAATGCTTACCTGATTAACAACGCCTGTAGGAAACTTCCATGCATCTTTACCTTCGAAATATCCATGTTTCTCCTTCACTACCAGCACCTTCCACGTAGAATAATTTGACCTCAACATAGGACTTGAATAATGATGACAACCAGCCAACAAAAGTTTCTAACTGAATTACTGTTTTAGCGTTTTATTGAATTTCTTTATATTTGCTAACCATACCATGCTTTAAATTACTATTTTGTAGCGTGAACCTGATTTGAAGATCAGAAATCACATTTGCAGCCCACCAATGACGGAACAAGAAGGTGAACTAAGAGAAAATTGAATTTTCCTTACTCGATAGTCCACCACCACCTTAAGTTTAGAGAAAAGCATAAATATATTAATGCTACTGTCGAGAAGAAGTACCTCTCTCTTATTGTTCATAACAAAGGCACCAATGCCAACTATATGTGAAGCATTTGCAGGAAGAGTATCAGGATTGTCAGGAATCCAATAGACCAGCATCAAGTAATTTGATTCAGCATGGTGGTACCTAAAACCCTCCTGCACAATTAATTACAAAAACACTCTATCATGCCCAGGAACGCAATGGAGACATTGAATCAATTATAATTGTTTCCAGTTGGAAATATTAAGCGTACGAATTTCAGAGGCTTGTCACTTTGCATTTATGATTCACCTTAACTGTAGGTTCAACAAGGTTAGCTTGTTGAATAGGCAATTTGATCCAAACACCCTTCTTGCCCTTAAGAAAAAATGAAAACAAGTTGAACATGGTGCGTTAACACGTAAGATCTTTTTAGTAACTAGCCATGATCTTTTCGAAAAGGAGGTTCTCAGTTTTATTTACCTGTTGCCTCCATTGGGATATCGAAGCTCTAAGCAAAGGAACATAGATGTGAGAGTCCATGGGTTCCTTCATATCTACCACAACTCCTCCATATTTATCATTAACTGCATCAAGTAGCCCAATCTGTTGAACTTTATCTGTAGGTAGTGCTGTCTGTCCCTTCAAGACACTGTTTGGGGGAGACGACATATTTCTTCTTGAGATTGGGAGTCTATAACTGGACCATAAAAAAATTAAAATAAAAAAAATCAAGAATCACTTGTCCAGTTATGCTATGCACTTTCGAAACCCAACTAAGAGCATGCTGGCACAAGGACAATGATTTACAACTGAGTTAAGTCCAGGAAAACCTTGAAATCGCTCTATCTTGCTATGAGAGGTGAAATCTGTCATGAATCCTATGTGAGTATGGCTATTGAATATGCAAAATCTCTGGCGAGTTCTTCCTTACAGTTTCGTGTAATCATGCAAAAAGAGATTGTATTTGTCACAAAGCAGCCCCCAAACTCGATCTTACCTGGATGAATGGTACGATTGGCTTGAAGAGGCCCTTGAATAGATTGAAGATTTGACTAATCTTGACGTTTCTAATAATAATAATACAAGTCCCTTTCTCCAGATTTAAAAAAAAAAAAATACAGAAACAAGGAAAACTAGAAACATCTTAGTGCGCTCAAAGTCAACTATAACGACAATAATAACTAAATAAAAATACACTACTGACCAGTCACAACCCTTCACCAATTATACCTCGCCGCTCTGCTCCAGCCCTTGACAACTTGCAGAATCGATGAGATTTCATTTAGGGCATATACAAGGATGTTATAAATGACAAGCCAAAAAAAATTTTAAAAATATTAACTTAGTTCTCCTGTTTACATTAATGATAAATAAAATATTAAAATATTATTTATGCTTATTCTGTTTTTTTCTTTGATTATTGTTTTAAAAAATATGTTTTTTCAGTTTATTTTGTATAAAATTAATCTTATTTTTATTATCCGGGGGAGGATAATAAAATTGTTTTTTTTTAATTTTTTTAATATTATATTAATTTAAAATTATTCAAATTATTTTTAAATTTATCAAGTTATCCAATTTTTATCAAATTATAAAAATAATTATATATCAAATATATTAAAATACAATTAGTTATAAATAATTTTTAACCAATAAAATGTATATAAACAAAAAGTTTTATTTATGCCATTCAAAAACTTATATTATTAATTTGACTCTAGTATTTTATTTTTACTTTTATAGATGCTCTTAAAATTTGTTGGAGTGTGTTAAAGGCTAGACGAAACACATTAATTAATTAAGTTTCCACTAACTAAAACTAACCCTGTACTTGATCAGTGTTAAAGCAGTGGAGTTTTTCGATTGTAAAGCTGTGAAAACCATAGTTTAGAATCCTCAAAATCGTTAATTCTCGTAATTCAAATCAAATTATGACCACTGAAATGGTAATTAGAATGGAAAATACCAAGTAGAAACCAGAGCTGCAAACGTCGATTCAGTACAGAAAAGTGGAAAGTAAGTTCCTGGCAGCAAGATGAAAAGAAGCACAGATCTGCATCCATAGCTGTAAGTTCCTGGCAAGATGAAAACAAGCATGGATCTGCATTCATAGCTGTAAGTTCATGGCAAGATGAAAACAAGCATGGATCTGCATTCATAGCATTACGGCTTAGATGTTTTGTGCGCCTGAAACTTAAAAAAAGGTGCTCATTATGTGTGCAATCGCAGCTTGCTCTCGAGTGATTCTGTGTGCTCATTATGCGTTGCTTGCAGCTGTTTTATAATTTATATAACTCCTCCTCATCTTCTTCGATTGTTTCCCATGAACTCTCGCTTACGGCACGTCTCTAGTCTCCATGACCACTCGTTTCCAGGTAATCGTGATCATTTAACTACGAACAAATTAGGGATCCTTGTCCATAAATGTTAACAAAGATCACGACAACTCTTTCACAATCCATCAAGGTAATATTTTCATGCACACATAACCATGGTAGGTAATTTTTTTTTTTAATTAATGTGGGTGCTCGGGCTAGCTTGCGCGTACCACGACTAATCTTTATACGACCCCCAAGTTGCTCTTGGCGGGATGTTTTTTAAATAATTTTTTTTATTTTTAAATTTTTTTTTTTATTTTAGTATATTAAAACGATTTAAAATATATAAAATATATTAAATTTTAATTAAAAAAAATTAAATTTTTAAAAAACACAGATTAAACTGTTTTCCAAACTATTCCTTCAAATATTGAAAGCACATGTACACATTTTTATTAAGAAAATAATTAATTTATTGTTGTTAGGCCATGCAACTCAAGTAAAAAAAAAAAAAAAAGCTTTTCTCCATCCTTTGTGCCATGTAGTTCAAATACCAATAACTTGTTATTGTATTATCCTTCGTGCCATGTAGTTCAAATACCAATAACTTGTTACTGTATTAACCCAAACAACAACACACGCACATGTAATTGCATACATACATGTGATGGGTATGAAACTATGAATGTAATTTTCTTTTCCATTATTTATTTCTTTTTAAAATTGGCACTATAATCTTTTCCATATTTAAATGAAAAACTTATTTGTTCAGCCCTGATATCACCGAGCAAAGTTATAAAAATTGACTTGGTACTAAGTTAATTTAAATTGATCATGTTAATTTAAAATAATATTATTTTTAAATTTTATTTTTGAAAAATAATATGAATGATAAATTAAAATGACGTGTTCTAAGAAAAAAATCAGATCTATTCTCTACTAGATTTGACCCGGTTAAATTTCACTTACTACGACATAAAGCCCAAACTTAACTAGGTTTCCATGTTAAATAACACTATCCTGCTCTAGAGCCCAAGTAATTCAAAACCCAATCAACGTGGTTCCCGCCTCAACCGGATTACTTCTTACGCCGTCAACTTTTCGTTACCCAAAATTTGCAGATGTTAATTGCCGCGCGCATTTTCATTCTTTGATATTTAAAAATTTCACAGATTTTAAGGCTTCTTGCCATTACCATCAATCTTTCCACAATAAATGTCCAGATTCAGCATCTTACAAAACAAGGTGTTTTCTTTTTTAGTTGCTTAATGCATTATTTTCACTGGTTACTTTAACGTTGTCTACGTTGATATCTGTTGGCGAATTCAAAAGTTTTGTTCTTTAGGTCTCGTGGATTAGTGGGTTCGCTTCAAATTTCGTTGATTTTTAGCTAGTCGGGGAAGTGGGTTTTTCGTTTTTGTGAATTTGGAAGTTGATTTCGTTACTGGTTCTTTTTCACCTCTTTCTTGTTTCTGTAGGACTAACCATGAGTGGAGATAGTTTCACTTCCAAACCGCGTGCTGCTTTGGGTGATGTGACCAATTTTCCGGCAAAAGGGGTGTTTTCATTGATTTCGGGTGATCTGGGGCTTAAATCTAGAGATGGGTATGGTAAGAGCGTGGATAGTGTAAATGGGGATTCAGGTTCTGCAAAACAAGTTTGTTTAGGAGTTGAAGACTTGGTGAAAGAGAAATGTGGTGGTATTGGGAAAGGTTGCAATTCGTTGACTACTGGCTGTGAGATTGATGTTTCAGAGGAGAATGTAGCTGGTGTGTCTGTTGTCGCAGATAGGCCTAGTGATAATAAGGAAACATCGAATTTGATAGATGGCTGTATTGATCTTGTTAAGAGTGGCGGTGCAGGTACACACAGTATTGGGGAAGTTAGATGTGCATCTAGTGGTTCAGTGCATACGAGCTCTGGGCCCTGCACAAAATATAGTGATGACGAAGGGAAATTCACCTCCAATGTTATACTGATCGATCCAGCTGGTCAAGCATTAGTCGGTGGTGCTTCTGCAAATGATGACAATGATTCTGGTGTTGGTAGGTTAGCTAGAGAAAGATGTGGGTCTGTTGAGTGGTCGAGGTTGCCCACTTCACAGGGTTTGAAATCGTTTGAGTCGGAAAAGTGCACAACTCTCAAGGGTGATGTTTGTGCCAATCTGAATGCAGGTCTTGACATGCTCAAAGCTTGCTCCTGTTCTTTTTGCCTGAAAGGTAACTGTAAGCCCTGCTTTCTTTGTAATTTCCATTATAACTATTGATTGCCGAAATTTACTGCTCATATATGTATGTATGTATCTAAAGAGAGCCTTTCACTCTGCAATTTGTCAAGCAGCTGCTTGTATTTGGTCGGACCTATATTACCAGGACATTAAAGGTCGACAATCTGGTATGTGTGTCTAGAGCAAATTAATTATTGCTAGAACTGCATTTACGTTTTTCTAAATTGCTATGTTTTGTGACTTTTGTCAATGTGATGTACCTGTTTTCGGCTGTTGGCTTCATGTGTTCTCTCAGCATTGAGGAAGAGTCAGAAAGAAGCGGGAATCTTGGTTAATAACTATGCTAGGGGAAAGCAGACAGATATTCATAGCCAAGTAAACTCTAACAAATCCTTGAAATTAGTACCTGACCTCACTGATCTCTGGAGGTCCCACTTTCGACACATGGAGGATATGTTTGCTAATGAAAGCAGCCACCTTGTGAGTGTAGATTTTCTTGCTTTGTTAGATAACGTTTCTCACTGTGGAACATTTGGATCCTTTCCCTGGTTTGTCAGAAGGATTACTAATTCCTATTGCTGGAATCACGATCTATTGTGTCTTTCCTTGAAATCATTTGTATTGTGTTTACCTGAATTTTGATTTTTTGGTTGGGGTTACTCCGTAAGAGTTTCAAATCAATGCCCCTGATGACTTATTTTGATCACTCTCTTATTATCGTGAACTGTGAATTTTGACTTAAATCCCAAATTTTCCTTGCAGCAAGCTGGATACGTGACACTGAAAGATTTGAGGGACAGCTGCAAGATGGATCTAGAGATGATCACTGGGATGCCTTCGGACACACTTTAGGGTACTTCTGATGCATCTGATGTTTGTAGGATTGTCTTGTCATTCTAATTCTTGTTATTTCTGCACACAGTATATGTAATGTACACATGCACTTCTGTGTGATCTTGGATTGTCTAGCAAAGTTCTCCTATGTTTTACTATTGTTATTAAAAAAGTATTTTATATCTGCACCATTTATAAGATTTGTTGTTGCAGCTGCTTTGACATGAGGAAAAACTTCTGTGATGGAGGATAAAATTTCCGCTTTTCATATGCCTCTTTCTACGGTGGCTGATTATATTGGTGTTCTCAATGTCTTTGTCTGGTTTGCTTATTGCTGATTGGATGGATTTCTTTTATAACACTAATGGCTTGTGATTGTCACCCTTTTGTCAGGTTCCAGACCATACGAAATCAGCTTTTCTTTTACTGCTCGTACTTACAGAGATTAGCCTTCTGAACTTAGACCAAGTCCCTGGACACCTAATGAAAGCATAAATAAACGATTCCCCAGGCCTGTTCGCAGTGTATGGTTTGCTGGATAATATTGATCGGATTGCATTAGACATGAATATATAAATGAATCTAGTCCCGAATCGACTCCTAAGCTGAACCAAAATGATTAGCCTTCAAGTCCGATTTATGATTTTTAGAATAGATGAACGAGGAAGGAGATTGTTATTCGCCCAGGGTCGCAGGCTTCTATAAAAAGAAAACGAGAGCTTTTTATAGAGTGGCTTGAGTGTTTTAATGTCTATAAAAAGAAAACGAGAGTTTTTTATAGAGTGGCTTGAGTGTTTTAATGAACTGTTGTTTGATGATATCTTGCTCTTGAAATTATTTTAGTTTATGTAAAGTAGATTAAAATGGTTTTGCTTATACGTGGGATTCTTAGCGGTTTAGGTTTAGGTTCAGGTTTAGGTGTCTAATTGAGCCTGTCCTTTGCCTTTATGGTGGGTTCTGGTATAGTTAAATACAAAATAAATAATGACCGGTACAACACATTGGACCTCTTCCTTTCCTTTCTTTTTGCAAATTTCTTGGCTGTACAGTAACCTAGCATGATTATCTAGAGAGGCATTAGTTTTTTAACCCATTACTGAATGAGAGATCATGGTCGGATATTGACATCAATCAGAGGGTAAGGGATGTTTTCTTATAGTGAGAATTGTTTCAATAGATGAGGCTGGAATTTACCTGTTTCCAGTGCTTTGCATGTCAGCTATATTTTGATTTTTACGTGAACCAATCATTAACAGTGACCTTGGAGCTGTTGCGCCCTGGATTGCCATAAATATTGATATAGAACAACAGTGACCTTGGAGCTGTCGCGCCCTGGATTGCCATAAATATTGATATATTGTCAGCTTATCACTTAGCCCGTGTGAGCTATTATTTCAAGTTCTAAATTAGCTGACCTTAATTTCTTAATGGTTCTCGACATCTTCGATTGGATAGCTGTTGTGAGACAGAAGAGAACGCTGATTTTCTACTAGGCTGGAGTAGGTTATGGAAACAAGTTGAAAGATTGATTGCCATGACAAAAAACTACAAATATGGATTTTTTTGGGTGGGACTCTACTCTTGGAGATGCTTTCTGCTTGCATAAAAGGTGAGAAACTGATTCCTCCTATCAATTAGTGTTTTTGGAAGTAATTTTAGTTTAATGGTAATGAGCAAGAATACTCTTAGGTGCAAATTGCGTACGTGGGGCAAATTTTAACTTTGCAGCAGAGGCATGCTAATGCTTGACAGACAAATGTAAGGCTACCTAGGAAAGAGAGGATAACATTGCAGAGAAAGCTAGATAAAAGGAATCATTGCAGCATTGCCTTAGTTTTATATCAGAAGGCAATAACCATGTCCTCAAAGTCCTCCAGTTGGACATCTTTTTTCTCCATTTTGGGGGAGGGGTCAGGGTTCTTGTCTAGGATGGCAATTTTAATTATTTTGTCCAACCATTCATTCTTTCTTATATTACTCCAATCAGGGCCCTTTTCAGCTCTCAGGTTTGGTTTTTTGTGGCCTGGGGAACTGACCTGGTAATTGTTTTGAGTTTGATTTCCTTGGGTTGGTCTGTCAATTGATCAGTTTTGTTGTTCTGTGGTTTTCTTCATTTTAGAGATGGTTCTTACTATGTTGTAACAGATTCATTTGGTTTAATTTTTAATAAAGTCATATCGCATTTTCCAATCTTTGTTACATTGATGCTGTATGAGAGCATGTGGCTAATAATCAAAAAATACGAGGTTGAATTGACCCAAGTGCCAAGGTTTCTGCTTCTTTCTTATGATAATCAACTGCGAGCTGTCATGAACGCAGTCAAGGCAACGAATTCCATTTTATTGACCACCAATGATTGTTGTTTATTTTAAAGATTCAAAACAATGGATGCATGTTCATTTCTAGTGGAATCTCATAAATGAGTGAAGCCATATTTCTGTATTCAATAGTATGTCATGTTGGGAAAACTAGCATGTCATCTTACGAAAATTAGAAATAAATAACCTCACATCAATATATTTGAATTAATTCATAATTTATAAATTTTAATTTTTTTTATTTTTTATATAATCAAAATTAGAATGAAACAATCAATAAATATATATAATAATTACATAAATCAACACTAAAAATTTTACAGATAAAACCTGATGGATAAAAAATTATGTGATTATAGTTTATTTAAAAACTTTTACTATTAATAAATAATAGATTTATAATTGTTTTTTTTCAAATTTAACTAAGGGTTAATATATATATATTCTTGGAATATAATAAAATTAAAGAGAGAAATATTTGAGAAAAGCTTACAACACTTATAGTCTCGTTTTCTATCAAAATGACCAGCTTTCATATTACTAATCTTCAATTCAATTGTTCAGAATGAAGATTGATGTGTCTAGAAGTTGTTATTAAAATCTCAACTTAATTCAACAATAAATAAGCTATAAATTAAAGAAATAAAATAAACTATTTTGCTGTTTTTTTTCTTTCTCATGTTTTTTTACTTTGTTTTTACTCATTTTCAATTCTATTGTCTTTTATAGTGGCAGACCATATATTAATTTAAAGAAACAACTTACTAATTAATGTGGTGATCTCATTATCATATAATGCAAAACCACACACAATATATTATTTATCAATAATATAACTCCTTGCTTATTTTGTGGATTGAATAATTTTTAGTAAAAAACAAAATATACAAGCTTTTTAAATATGTATTTTTTGAAATGAATTCTAATTATAAATTAAAATGCCTAAGTATGCATTTAATTAAATATATCGAGAGCCATCTATCCCAATAAATACATAAAACAAAGTATTAACGAGTTTATTCAACTCACTTCAATGTAGTTTAAGTTATTTTTTTTCCTAACACAAAGGAATTGATATGAATGTGTTATTAATGTATTTTTTAACATTAAATAAAAAATATAATTGTAAATCAAAATGTTAATGTTTATATATAATAAGATATAATAAATATCATATTCACTAACAAAAATATGTAAGATCTTAAGATAATTCTTAAAATAGCAAAAGAATTGAACAATGTTACAATTGCCGAATCATTTTCTTTGTCTTCAAGTAATAATTTTTTAAAAAAGTTATAAAGAAAAAAATTAATAAAAAAATAGAGATAAGAACAAAAAAAGATAAAATTGGTCAAGTGTAAAGTGAAAATATTCAAGGTATAAAAAATAAAAAATAAAAAATATTTTTTTTCAAAAAAATATATGGAAAAAAAACTAAAAAAAATATTACAAAAGAAATGAAGATGAGAAAAAAAAAATAGTGATAAATAGGTCTAACATATAGTGATAAAAATACCAAATATAAAGAAAAAAATATAAGAAAAACTTGTTTTCTTATGAAAAAAGGGGGATAAAATTTACAATTAAGCTATTTGCCCGTGAAAACACCAATTCCTATATATATATATATAATAGAGAAGCTGCTTTGACTTCTTTTTTTTATATATATTTTTAATTTCATATGAACATCTTCATGTTCCTCGTGTAAAGATTGGTCAATTACCCAAGTTTAAGTTTCAATACTTGCAGCCACCCTTGGTGGCCGGTGGGGAAGATGTTGTGCCCACCCTCAAGGCGAAGGGTTCTGGACCCAGTGGAGAGATTCTGCTTCGTGAAAACAACTACAGTGTACAGATCAAAACCCTATCATTCAAATCTCATATGTGCATCTGGGTGTGCCACGTCTCATCGAGGTTGACATTTGCGGCAGTCAACTAGGGGGCTGAGACTGCCTGAGATTTGTGCTAATCAAGGCTTTTTAAGTATGGGTGCTTGTTATGGGCGGTGATCTCTGAACCACCATTAGAGGGTTTTGCAATTCTATAGCTCAGCATTTCTGTTTTCCGTTTTAAGTTTTTTGTGATGTCCATCAGCAATTTTGTGATTTTTAAGTTAAGCTAGTGTGATGGCTTTGAGGTGTTAATTCACTTGGTCAAGTTGCATCTTGATTCTCAACTTTCAAATTTTATGATTTAGTCCCTCGCATTGAAAGTATTTATTCAATTAGATTCCTGCTACCCGTTACAATTTTCACGGTGCTAGGTTTGCCCCCAGTAATATCCATGATTTCCTTCAGTGTCCGCCACTATTTGCATGACAAGCAAGAATATAATGCTAGTATTCGAACAAATGAATCCCTTCATAACAATTTAGTCCTTGAAGAAAAAAAATTTCGAGACACGTGATGGTTAAAGTTAAATGAAAAGTTTAGATTTATTTTTTTCGGATCAATGTGGCTATTTGTATTAGTGTGAGTATTTAGATTAACTTATATATATTTTAATTAATTTTATTAATTCTGAAATTAATGATCATTTAAACCTTTAATAACCTTGCACAAACTCGAACTCAATAATTATTAAAAAATAAATTTAAAATTTAACAAATTAAATCTTTCTTATAAATTTAAATATTTTAATAGTATTGTTCATGGTATTAAGTCCTTACAAGTTTAGATATTTTGGTAGTATTATTTGAAGTGTTTTTTATTATATTTTTTGTTTAAAAATATATTTAAATAAGTTTTTAAATTTTATTTTTATTAATTTAAATAAAACTAGAGTATCTAACAATAAAAATACCACACGTGGAAATATACATGCATATCCGTTTTAAAAGTAAACAAAAGCAGAAAAGGAGGTGATGACCGAAGAAAATAGTGAAAAAAAAGGCTTTATTTTAACTATTTATGAAAATAGAAGAATTTTCTCACTCCTCTATTAATTAAAGAAAAAGTAAAACTACTAGAAGAAAAAAAATTTCGAGACACGTGATGGATTGACGGGGGGACTCTAAGTGAGTCACAAAAGGTTTTTTTTTTTAAAAAAAAAACTTTATTTTAATATTAAAAAAATATTTGGCATTAAAAGTTTAAATTAATATTTTTAATTTTTTTTGATAATTTTAATGTGTTAATATTAATAATAACAAAATTTAAGAAAAAATTATTTGAATATATTTTTAAATAAAAAATATTTTTTAAAAGTATTTTATACTATAAAATTAAATACAAGTACTTTGCACTCCGATCCTAAATATTATAAAATTAATTAACTTTATTTAATTCAATTTATATGGATTCACGGGCAAATGAGGACAAGTGACTTTGAAGAAACCACTTGGGAGGGTAAGGATATGTTTTAATTTTAATTGGAAAATGAAGAAACCACTCGATGTGCCCCTTGGGAGGGTCGGGATATGTTTTAATTTTAATTGGAAAATGAGTTTTTAAATTTTATTTTTATTAATTTAAATAAAACTAGAGTATCTAACAATAAAAATACCACACGTGGAAATATACATGCATATCCGTTTTAAAAGTAAACAAAAGCAGAAAAGGAGGTGATGACCGAAGAAAATAGTGAAAAAAAAGGCTTTATTTTAACTATTTATGAAAATAGAAGAATTTTCTCACTCCTCTATTAATTAAAGAAAAAGTAAAACTACTAGAAGAAAAAAAATTTCGAGACACGTGATGGATTGACGGGGGGACTCTAAGTGAGTCACAAAAGGTTTTTTTTTTTAAAAAAAAAACTTTATTTTAATATTAAAAAAATATTTGGCATTAAAAGTTTAAATTAATATTTTTAATTTTTTTTTGATAATTTTAATGTGTTAATATTAATAATAACAAAATTTAAGAAAAAATTATTTGAATATATTTTTAAATAAAAAATATTTTTTAAAAGTATTTTATACTATAAAATTAAATACAAGTACTTTGCACTCCGATCCTAAATATTATAAAATTAATTAACTTTATTTAATTCAATTTATATGGATTCACGGGCAAATGAGGACAAGTGACTTTGAAGAAACCACTTGGGAGGGTAAGGATATGTTTTAATTTTAATTGGAAAATGAATATTCAAACAAAAAGATGTGCTTTCATTTGCATGATTGGTTAGCTTTCAACTATTAAAACTAAAAAAATCCCTGATAGGCTTTCATAGACGTACGAGTATCAAAACTATCAAATTTAATTTCAATAAAATATGTGAATTTATAAGAAGTTAAGAACACCTCTTGAATTATTGTTCATTTAAATGGGTGTTCTTTACTTTTTTTTATTTGAAATGACACCTAATTTAAAATATTAAATTATAAATAAATCTCTTTTTATTTGGACTGACACCCTAATATATATATATATATATATATATTCTTTTGATATTGATACATTAATAATTGTAATGTGTTTAGATTTGAACTCCTTTTTATCTCTATCTGTATTAGAACTTTATCTTAATTTGTAACAAATAAATGAACCCAAAAACCGCTAAAATAATCCTTTGAAGCAACATTTTAATATCAAAAACTATTTTGAATCTAAAATCAAACTCAAAAGTTTGAGTTTTTAGTTTTTCAATTTAAAATTAGTAGGTTTTAAAACGGTCAAGTCCAGTGATTATTGGGTTTAAAATGGATAAAAGCAAACTCGCATGAACAAAACTTTTTATCTGATAGTGGCATTGTTGCTGGTATTAATAAAAACCTAATAAAAAGGGATCTTCAATCATAGTTTATAGGAATTCAAAAATAACTAGAGAGAGACAGAGGAGAGAGAAGAGCTCATGGGAGGAGCAAGGAAAAGCCGTCACCAGGAGACACCTTTTCTTTCAAGCTTCGTCGGATCTTCACGTTTATCAAGGCAGGTCATCACTCTTCACGTCTTCCCCAACCTTGTTCACATTAGTTTTGTCTTTTTTTTTATTTTTTATTTTTACAGGTCCCAGCTCTCCTCCCTCTTCTCTGAATAAATAAATAATTAAACAAATACATTTTCGTTTGGGTATCCTCAAGACAAATGCTGCCTAGCATCACCAAGAGACCACTTTCTCCTTTTTGTTATTTCTATATTGGTGTCCTAAGCTATGATCTTAGCTGGATTAATTTTTTTCTAATTTTAAAGAAATTGTTTTTAGACCAACTTGATTATAACTAGAAAAACTATATAAAAATACAAAAGCCTCTCTCGACACAAATAAAAAAAAATTGATTCAAAGAATAATTAAATAATTTTAGTATAATTAAAAAAGTGAAAGGTCGGAAAAAAGATTATAATGATAATTTAGTTATTTTATTATGGTTTTAAAATGGTTTCAGTTAAATAAAATTTGTTTTTAATGAAAATTTAGTTATTTTATTATGGTTTTAAAATATAAAAAGATTGGATTGTTCATAATTAATTTAATAATAAATAATGAATTTTAATAAAAAAAACTACATCCCTGCTTCCAATAATAGGGCAATATTTTTTTTTTTGTTTGAAAAGGGTAAACAATAACTATATTATTACAATATTACTATCATTGAAATTAAGTAACAATATTAAGCCGTGCTTAACTTAATATCATTGAAATTAAGTAACAACTCTCCTTTTGTATCATTCCAAACGCAACCCATAAATTTGCAAAGACGAGATATTTTTTTTAAAAGGTTGAGTCTTTTTTGGGACTTCGTTCAGAAGACAAGGCTGGAAAGCCTTCGAATTTTTTACCACATCTACAATTGTAGTGAATAAATTAATTAAATTATTCAGAATATTTACAAGGACTGATTCAGAATTAAATGAACTGAAGGATTTTTTGAATTTTTTTAGATAATTCTAGTTAAGATATTAATATTTTCCTTGGTTCAGTTGTATTTCTATTTTAGTTTTAGAAACCCAAAAACGCAAACCAAATTAAAAAAAAAAACTAAATCAAACCAAAAAATCATTACAATTTTAAAGTTTATTATATCTAAACATAATCCAACTGATTGATTTATAATTCCTTTTAACTGGGTTCCGTTTGGTTAAACTTCTTAAAAAAACAATTTAATTATGTTTTTAATTCAAACTGAATTATTTAAACCAATACTTACCTCTTATACGAAGCAAGTTGGTACCAACAGAGTGGACTAGACTAGAAATAATGTGAGAGAGAGAGAGAGAGAGAGAGAGAGAGAGAGATAGCTACTTTGCTTGGCTTCAAAGTGATGTCCAGGTAGGAAATGACGTGTAACATCGTCAACGTAGGCCCCGTTGTTCACTTTCGTAGGCCCCACAGAATGGACGAACCAAATGGATCCCTTGGCTTACATCTTACGCAACTTTAAAGCCAATCTTTTTGGCACATCACTCACACCCCTCTCACTTCTCAACGTTTTGACTTGAGAAACTAACCATGGTTAGCTCAATACGTTGCCCCAAAAATAAAAATATTTTGTTTTCATAATTTATATTCGTGGAAGAAAAATCTATTTGATTTGATGATGTGTTAATAATTATTTTTAAAATATTTTTTAAAATTTTTTATAAATATTTTAAAAACAATTATTATTACATTATTATTTTGTAATGATAAACAACATTTATTTATACTAGACACAGGGACGATAGTAGGAATGTCAATTCGCATTTTTAAGAGTACACCCCGCTTAATAATGGTATTTGATCTTGTAATAATTACATTATTGACTCTTCAAGGCTCTGAAAAAAGAGAGAGGAAGAATTAATAATGGTATTTAAGGTAATTTGTTTTTTGAAAAAGGCACACCAACCATGGTTGCATTAACTAGAGTTGGAGGACAGATATGGGTGGCAGAACGCGAATTGGCCTTTCACGAGGCTACAGAATCCAATTCCATTTCCATGCTCTTAAAAATGGTGTATCCAAGTAGAGGGCGCCGCAATTGACGATACCTTGTCCATCTCGCAACTTGTCGTCAATTATCACATGATTATGTGCTCCGCTACGCCACCACCCTCCCCCCCCGAGGCCTCAACCATGGTTTATATCAAGAATTTATTAATCATGGTCAAGTTCATTGCTGATTTTTTTTTTTGTATTTACTTTTTTAGATCAAGTAACAACAAACTTTCAACTTTAGCACGCGCCACCATTTTCTCTATCTGCGCATATGTAATCATCATAATCTAATAATGGATTTAGTACTAATCACTATTGCTTGTCCTAGGTTACCATGCGTTGGTTTGGAAAAGGATGGTGCTTTATTATGTGCTTTGCTTGGCTCTGTCTTTCTATCTTTATTTATTTAGTTATCAATAGCTCTATACCATGTCATTTCTGGGTGCTGAAACAATTTAATCAGTGCTTGCTTGATACTGGATTTGAATTCAGAAGAATTCATGTATTAGTGAAGAAGGGTGCTCTGAATTGTGAACAAGGGGGGAAATAAAAGTTTTAAATTTATCTCTGTTCTTTTGGAACGTGATTAGGGCAGTAGTCTTGGATCTTGATGATAAAACAAAATGTTCATTTTGGTCCACGATTTTGTTTTTATTTTATTATGGTGTAAGAACCAAAACACATGCAAAGGTCCCCTTCCTGCCCACAAAATTTTTGATAAATTTGATGAGGCAGAGGAAAGTGCGTGGCAACAAGAGGAAGGACAAAACCCCATAAAATTCCAAAAAAGCAAGATAACCGATGAGCCAATTATCTTTCAATCAAGTCCTTACCAAATCAAAGACAAACACGTGTAAGACCAATGCTCACTCAACAGACACCTGCCGGTCACTGGGTACGACAAGACCCTACGTGTCACTCACCCACTGGATATTCTACATCGGATGGAGGTCTCTTCGAAGTAACGCGGTGACCTCTGTAGTAAAAAACACATAAAAAAGGAAAAAAGAGCGGTTAGAAACCTTAGAAATTTAGAAAATCAGAGGTGAAACCATGGGCTGGGGGGTTATATAAGGAGAGATAGGGAGAGACCAAGAAACACACCACAAAAGAAGACCCCCAAAAAGGATAGAGTGCTGAAAATCTAGAATTTCTAGCGGCTTAATTTTTGATAAAATCTTTCTTCTTGAACTCAACCCCCCCCCTAATTCCCCGCTTCTCTGTATCCCTTTCTGTTAATCGTCTGCCTTTCAAAGAATCTAATTTGGGGTTTGTTTCTTTGGTTTAGTGATTTTAAAGCTGAAATCTTTGTTTAAAAAAAGGAAAACAAGCAATTCCCTGCAAAGGGTGAAAGCCAGGTGATTCAGAATAGAGATCCAGGTTGATTTTCATTTCTTCTACCTTCCTTTGCTTTGCTTTTGTAATTTCATCAACTTGAAGGGTTTGTTTTTGGTCCCTCAAGGTTGGTTTTTGTGCAAAAAAACCTCTTCTTTTATCTGGGTTTTTTTTTTCTCCTCTTCCTTTCGTTTGTAAAACTTTCGTAATTTTGCCACCTCTTTAGTTTTGTTTCAAGTTCTAATTAACAGGAATGGCAGCAGCTATCGATATCTACAACACAACAGTGCCAGTTTTTTCAGATCCTTGTAGAGAAGAACTCATGAAAGCACTTGAACCTTTTATGAAAAGTGCTTCGCCACCACCAACCTCCACTTATTCTTCACCTTCTCCTTCAACTTCTCCTCCTTTCTCTTCTTACCCTTCTTGCTTTTACAACAATAACTCTCCCATCTCTTCATATCCCAACTTGGACCTTAGCTTTTGCTCTCCAACGAGCACCCAGATGTTTTCTAATGGGTTCTTGGATTATAACCAAATGGGTTTTGAGCAAACAGGTCCAATTGGGCTTAACCACCTTACACCTTCACAAATCCTCCAAATCCAAGCCAAAATCCACTTCCAACAACAACAGCAGCAGAAAATGGAAAATCTTGCTACCACATCACAGTGTGTCCATAACCGAAAGGCTAGTAACTACTTGGCTCCAAAACCTGTCCCTATGAAACAATCTGGTGCTTCTCCTCAAAAGCCAACAAAGCTTTATAGAGGAGTCAGGCAGAGGCATTGGGGAAAATGGGTTGCTGAGATTAGACTTCCAAAGAACAGAACTAGACTCTGGCTTGGCACTTATGACACAGCTGAAGAGGCAGCTTTGGCTTATGATAATGCTGCTTATAAGCTGAGAGGAGAATATGCTAGGCTTAACTTTCCACATCTTCGCCACCAGGGAGCTCATGTGTCTGGTGAATTTGTTGACTAAAAGCCTCTCCATTCCTCTGTTGATGCAAAGTTACAAGCAATTTGTCAAAGCCTGGGTTTGCAAAAACAGGGGAAAACAAGGGAGCCCAGTTCTGTTGCTAATTCAAAAAAGACCGCAACAGCTCCTTTGCAAGCAAAAATTGAAGATGATTGTTCTATGAGAGGTGAATTGAAAACGGAGTACGAGAATTTTGGAGTTGAGGACTATAAGGTGGAGATCCCATCACCATCACCATCACCATCACCAGCTTCATCTGACGAATCAGTGGCTGGTTCTTCTTCACCAGAATCTGAGATTTCTTTCTTGGATTTTCCCGGTTCTTTACATTGGGACGAGTTTGAGAATTTTGGTTTGGAGAAGTACCCTTCAGTTGAGATTGACTGGTCATCCATCTAGGTCTTGAATTATTACCATGTAATCTTTTGTTTTTAGGTTTATTTTGGTGTCTTTCAGTAGCTTCTGCAATGAAGTTTTTGGCATTTGCAGAAGTGGTGTTAAGGGGTCAGTCAGTTTTAGATTCTAAGTTCTATTAACTATGCTGTCGATATGTACAGTAGGTCGCTCTCTATCTTTGGTCTAGCTGGTACTTTTTTTCCTTGCTTGACCATGGATGAGTTTCCATGTTTGGTCTGTATTTTTAGGTCAGGTGTAATTAAGCATCAGTCTACGAATATATCAATCTAGTCCAACTTTTCTCCATGGGTTCGAATATGGTGAGCATGCAATGATGTTTTGTGATGTCAATTTTTCCATGCAAATATTTTCCTTAAAACGGATTCACATTCTTGTGGTACGTGTGCCTAGTATAATGTTTAGATTCTTACTTGTCCGTGACTTGAGCTTCGCGGGGCTGAAAAATGAAATCTTAGTGTTATATATATAAAAAAAAAACATCCGGAAACTGTAAAAATATTTTAAAAAATAAAATAAAAAATTAGAATTTGCATCATAAACTCAGGAGGTCGAATAACATTATCTTATTTCACAATGTTAGATGCTTCAAAAAAATATAAAAAATAACATGGCTTATCGCATAACCAAAAAAAAAGGAAGAAATGACTCGAGCAAACATTTAATGTATCTGTTGGCATGTAATTTATACATCATACATGAGACTAATAATTTTTTAAAAAACCTAAAAAAAATAGAATATAAAGTATCAAATAATAAAAAAAAAACTAATATCTCCTGAGTTAACTTGATTATGAGTTTGATGCAACCCTATTAATAATAACAACTCTTAATTCATAATTAACTCGATATTAAATAATGAAATTATATAAAAAATCCCATTAATTTGACTAAAGTTCCCAAAAAAATTAGTAATATAAAATAATGAGGTTCAAATGCTAAACTAAAAAATTGTGGTGAAAAAACCATTGATCGATTCAAGGGTGAAATTAAACAAAACAAAAAAGGCAAACATTTCACATAAAAAAAAGTTAAAAACTTAAAATTAAAAGAATAAAAATTAAATCTGAAACTAAGACAAAATAAGAGAAAAAATAACATTTCAATCAAGTGTGAAATCAAAAGAACATTTAAAGTTTACAAAAGAAATTAAAACAAAAATCATACAATAAAAAGAAAGAGGACTAGATCTAATATCAAGACAAAATAAAAGGACACCATGGATTTTTTTATTGTCCAACATATTTTCCAAGGCAAAGAGAGAGAAAAAAAAGACAGAAAAAAAATATTGTCAGAGCCAAACCACCACACACCCTACCTCATTTGAAAGAGGACGTCGTGATCTTTCTAAAACTACAACAGATGACAATTTATACCACCTAAATCCTTTGCACGTGCTGCTTGAAGCATATAGAGTGACCTAACACATCAACAAACTTCTTCTTCTTTTTCTTCTTCTTTTTATTTTTTTAAAAAAAATATAAAATTGTTCTTGTCTTGACTCTATAACTATAAAAAAGACCAAAATAAAAAAAAAAACAAATAAGCCATTAAACCCTAATTTAAATCTTTTTGATTGAAGGGGGTAACCAAATAAATTTAATATTGCTTTTCAAAGAAAAAAGACAAATCCACCCTAGTTTTGACTTGATAATTACAAAAAAAAATCAAAAGAAAAGGACAAATAAGCCATTAGACCCTAATTAAAATATATTTGTTTGGCAATAAAATATTTTTACTATGCTTTTTTAAAGAGAAAAAAAAAATCTCCCCTATATCACATATATATTTTTTTGTATTTTAAAGGCAATCCGGTCATTATACTCTACAATTAAAAAAAAAGAGAAATCCTAGATTCTAATCAAAATGATAATGACCCATTGCTCCCTATACAATTACAATTCTACCCCTATAAGCCATGTAGATGATTTTTTTCTTAGAAAGGAAAAATAATAATTACACTATCCTCATCCATAGTACATGGAGCATATGTGCACATTGATTTCTCTCTCTTTTAGTTTTTTTTTTTATTAATTTGTCTTTAGAAAGTATTGCGTGGATATCTTGGCAAACTGATATTTTAATTGTTACAGTCACCTAATTTGGTAACTAGAACCTTAATTGATATTTAAAGGTTCTAGGTATTATCCTACTTATGTAATAGAATCACTCTAACATCATGTCTTTGATAAACTGTATTGTTAGCTTATTTTTATTGATAACGATACATATTATAATTTTGCTAAAGTTTGCCTAAACTAGTATATACAAGTTTGTTATTAAAGAGAAAAACTATCAAAATCTATTATAGTGATTTAGGATCCAAACCTAGCAATACGATCCAATCCTCACTTTTAGAATATAGATGTTAGGTCTGAGAGGAAAAGGATGGTCAATGATAAATTATGCTTTGAGCCTATTACTTGGTTATATTTAAAACAGGCTCGAAGACCTTCACTCACACTCTACGAGTCTTTATGGATCATGTTGACTCAATCCAAATCTACTTATAACAAAAGCAAAAGGGAATAAAGTATGCTAACACATGAAAATTTATAAACAAGCATTCTTATACATTGAGGAAAAACATATTTACGAAACCAAAAGACAAAACAATATCTACATTTATGTAATCTTTTTTTTTAAATGCATGTTCTCACGATAAAAGTGACTCTATCGATAGAATAACAACTTATTGTATGATAAAAGAGTAAATCAAGAACGTATTTGTGAAAGACACCTTTCATCTCACAAATCAAATTCACATTAAAAAAAAAATACATATTTATAGCTTTTGAAAACATATTGAATTTCAACTTTCATGGAATAGCACACATTTAAGAATTATATTATCTTTGAGTTGAACATAAATCATATAAAATAAACAAAAAAATTATTATTTTTTATTACATAAAAATAAAAAAATTTCAACATTAGAGTGATAAGACCTATTTAAGGATCATATTGCCAATAAATCGTTCATTTGGTAAGAAAAAAGAAAACAAGTTTTTAATATAAAAATAAACTTACACTTCTAAAAAAAACTTGTGAAAAATAATTTTTTATGACATAAATTCCACAACCAATTAGCATATATATCCACATATAAAATCAACTCATCCATTTACGAAATTAACATATCCATGTGAAAAAAAACTTCAAATATGAATAAATATTTGAATAATTAAACATGAAGGGAAATTACATTTTTATTCTTGGAGAAAGGCTGAAAAAAAAAACACGGTGTGTGGCATGCACACATTGGGAGTAGGCAGACATAAATGGTGCGTGACATGCACGTGCATGTGAGCAACAACGAGTTGCGGCAGTGCGTTTCACACACTCCAGTGACTTGGAGGGCCAGTGATCTGTGGGATCGGTGCTCTGCCTCTTTGTCTCTCTTCTTGCAGAGGTGATGTAGATCAACGTAGTTTGAAACGTGAGCTAGAAACTCAGGAAGCTTCATTTGATTTCCTTTCTCTCTTGATTGGTTCACCATCACTGGAGTTTGGTGCATGCATGCACCTTTGTTTTTTTTGGTCGATGATTGAAGGAAGGGGAAGGCTTTGCCTCAGGCAACTAATTTGGCCGAAGTTGATGGGAGAAAAGGTGCCGGCAATTTGTCAAGTTTGGAGGAGAGGAACGGGCGGCGGTGGCTAGGTTTGAGTTTCTAGGCAGAAATGTTTTTTTTTTCTTTCCACCTTTTTGTTTGGTTTCTCAGTGAATTTTTTTCTCTGATTTCTTTCCACTTTTTATGTTCAAAAATGATTTTTAATCTCTAGGCTCTTCTTCTTCTCTCAAGTTTCTCTCATCTCTCTCCCTTTTTAATTCACTTTCGGATCCATTTATAGATCACTTCCTGCTTATATTTTCAGCTGTTCTTATTTCTTATTTTCTTATCTCCTTATCTCATATCTTCTCATATCACAGTAGTTTTGAAAAGAGATTCAAACTTTTATATTTACTTTAGTTCTCTGTTTTTTATTAAAAAAAAATGCTATGAGTAAGAGAGATATGTTTTTGTAAAAAATAAAAAACAAAGAAATGCAATAACAGGAAACGAATAAAAACCTTATCACAATTTGAAAAGTAAGTTTCATTTAAAAAAAACAAAAAATTATGTCTTGATAATTTTTATGCCACTGTGTGTGAAAATAAAAGAATAATTAATTTAAAAAACTTATATGAAATATTCATAACAAAAAAATAAAATATGTATATATTATTCTTATTGAATATTTATGAAAAATCTTTTAAATAATTATGCATATTAAGTTTGCACGTAATTATCCATAAATTAATTGTTAGTATAATTATATAAAAAATCTATAATTCATTTGAAAAACATGGTATAATTATATGATTTTTAAAATATTATTATAATTATTTTATTTTAAAAATAAAAATACAGTTACAAAAAAAACCAAACCAAGCCACAACTAAGCTTTGAAAAGACGAGCTATGAGCCTCTAGGCTTAGAAGGTTAGGCTTATATGTCGATTTTTTTAGGTTGAATATTAAATAAAATTTTGATAATAAATATATAAAACATGATAAACAATGTATAATTATTTAAACTTTTTATTCAATAAATAATAATTAAGATATAAATATATTAGAAATCTAATTTATAAATACTCACTATCATTTCTAACAAAAAGGCAACAATCAGGCCTAGTTAATAATTTGATTCCATTGCCAATAACTTATGATTATATATAGGAAAGAAAAGTCTCATTCTATGTATAGTTGATGATCCATTTAGCCTCCTTCGTGGTGTAGATTTTTTTTTTTCTAGGTTTGGATGAGTGATTTTTTTTTTTTAAACGATGATACAATGAATTTTTTTTTCCATTATGCAGTCCTTCCCACATCTCACACCTATAACAATTTTGCATGTATTTTCCAAAAAAAAAAGTGACATAATAGAAGAGAAGAGAGAGAAATAAAACAAGAAAAAAAAACATTTCATTAGAATCACATTAAAATTTTAACGAAGACATTCTGATACTATTATAAAATTTTTAACAAGATAAATTCAATTATACCTTCAAAAACCCTATAAATGACCATAGCAGGCCAAATGTGCCGTCCAAAGGTGATGGTATAGTCCATTCTCTAGTAAAAAAAAGAAGAAAAGAAGGCTTTTTTGCCCAAATGATAATATCTCTCCTCTTTCTCTCTCTTTCTCTTCCTCTCAACACATAAATTATATTCGTGCAAACACATTAATGTATTTTCAAGTTTTGAGAAGTCAGAATGCGGTACCGCGCACCAACCATATATATAAGATTTTCTATGCTTTACTAATATATTCTTTTTAAGTATATATTTTTATACTGACACCACACTTTTAGCCAATGATCACAATATAAAAACCATAATATTTTTCTAAGTTTGTACCATATTCAATGCAAAACATGTCTTTTTTATTGTTGATGGTTAATTTTTGTTAACATGTTTCTAACATTCATTAACCTTTCCACCAATGATAGAGTTAGATACTACAACCAAATATATATATCAACCTTTCCACCAATCAATTTAACTGCAACACTACATGTTATAGGAGGTAAGATAACGTGACTAAGGTCTATAAATATCTTGGTTCACAAGTAAATAGACAAATTATTATTATTATTATTTTTATTTTGAAACAAGACTAAAAGATTTCATTCTATAAAAATTCATTTTTATGTGACTAAGGTTTATAAATACCTTGGTTCACAGGTAAATAGATAAATTACTAAGGATTTCATTCTACAAAAATTCTTTTTTATGTGATTAAGGTCTATAAATACCTTGGTTCATAGGTAAATAAATAATTTTTATTTATTTATTTATTTTGAAACAAGACTAAGGATTTCATTATACAAAAATTCATTCTTATATATATTTTCCTCTAAATTTCTCTCATTTACTTACCGACTTATACATCAGAGCATCCTCTATTTGATGCGAGACTTATTTTTTTAAAAATAATCAAGCTTAGACATACAACTCATATTCAAGTCCATACATTTCAACATAAGATTGCAGCCTATGTAAAAGCTCAATTATGGTTTGAAGTTTTTATAACTTAATCAGTGACAACATCTCTGAGAATTGAACAAAAAGGTAATTCACACCAATTTCATTAGGTGAGAGACATTGAACTATATTATATTGAGAGACTTTCATCTATATTATAAAGTGTTATATACTTACTTTTTTCAAAGATTGTGTCTCTGTTAAGGCTAACCTATACAATTATAACAATATTATAGGTTGCAGAGAGCATATACAAAATGTTAGAAACATCTCAAAGCTTGTAATATAAAAAAGTGATGCTATGTACAAAGCTCCCTCGGTAAATTTTCATGGGTTTGTTAAGGTGTGGTACCATATCCTTGAACCTGACTCCATCCTTAACCTTTACAATCCTTATGTTAAACTCATCTTCTATTTTAGTATAATTATTCTAGCTAAAAAAACATGATTAACTCTTTATTCTGTCACAATGATAGGATAAAATCACTAGGGTGTATCTCTAAATATTTAAAGAGGAGATTCTCAATATGGGGAATGTACTTGAACTCTTTACAATAAAGACTTGATTAGTAAGTTTGTAATTACTTATTATGGAAGCGTCTTTGAATTTTCCTCGACAAGACTCTCTTCAACTTGAATCAAACAATGAAAAACCAATATAATATATAAGTGTCATCAGACTAGGACATCCTCCTTTTCAAAGAGCAGAACTAGGGGTGAGTATTTTTGGTTCGGTCTGATTTTAGGCCAAAATAATTAACCAAACTGAAATTTTTTTCAAGTTTTTGAACCAAACCAAACAAAAAACCAGTTCAAAACGACCATATTCAATTTGGTTCGGTTAGGTTTTTTTCCTTTCCAAACCAATTTAAACCAAAATTATTTCAATTAAGTTTTTATTCTAAGTTTTTTCACTGACCATATTTTTTCAGGAATTCTATCTTTATCTTGTTCTTAATTTCACAGATGTATGCTTATTTTCTAAGAAATCTTGGCTTTCTCAACATGGTTTTTTCTTAAAATGGTTGGGCATGTATGACAAACAAAAAGAAAGAATGGAGGTCATTTGACTAGGAAAAAAAAAACAAAGGGTTCTCATGACCATTTATCTCTAAAAAGATCAAGGATTTTTCTCTATGTGTTTGCGACTACTTATCTCCAAAATAGATTATGGATCATTTTTTAGTCTCTATGATTATTCATGAGACACTTTCCTTTAAAATGTGTCCTTAAACTTGTACACAAAGCATACTATTTACTTTTATACTCATTTTTTATTATTAAATTGCTCTTCTTAACAAGTAAGACAATTAAAATCTTATCATTCTTATTAGTAAACACTTATTTTTTTATGTAGAAACATTAATAAAACATATAAAAAGTAATGTCACCTATATAAAACAAGGAGTATTTTCTTTCTCTTTCACTTTTGTTGTTTTAGTCTTCCAAACATGACTGTTTAAAAAACTTGGAGAGATAAATAATAGTGCATATTTTTTTTTTCTAAATCTCTTTTATTTGTTTAGGATTTTTCCAAAACTTGTGCACACCATGCAAATTCTCTCCTCCATGTGCAATCCTTTCTATATTTCACACCCATAACAATTCTGCATGCATTTCCTATATACTAGAGCTAACATGGCAAGAAAAATGAGAAAGAAATGAGAGAAGTAAGGAAAAGAAAGAAAGAACAAGTTACTAGAGTCATACTAAAGCCCTGATGGTGAAACCCTTAATACCATTTAAAAGATTTTAACAAGATAAATTCAATCACATAGGCTAAAGTATATTGACAATGCCATCCACTCTCTAGCATATGCAATGCATACTCTAACAGGAAAAATAAAAAAGAAAAGAAAAGAAAGCTTTCTTTCCATTTGGGAATGGCTCAAAGGACTAGAAACCTAGTCATGACCTAAAAGGCTAGAAACAACCCAAATTGCTAGGTCTTTCCTCCTCCTATATTTTCTTTTCTTTTCTTTTCTCTTCGCACATTTCTTTCTCTCCCACTCTCTCACTTTCTTCACATAATTTCTCTCTCTCTTCTTCACTCACATATACTCTCTTTTCCATCTTACCACATGATCTATACTTAGGCACACACTTCGATATATTTTCAAGTTTTGAGAAGTCAAAATACGGTGTCGTGCATGTAAAATTTCATATGCTTTAATGACATATATATTGTTTGCAAGCATTCACTTTTATATAGGTCTGATACCACACTTTTAGTCAATGGTCACAACGTAAACACCATCATATTTTTCTCTGCATCATATTCTATGCAAAGCAAACACCTTCTTTTTCGCCAATGATTATATCATGCTAACGTGTCATTGACATTTGCCAACCTCTTTATC
The DNA here is from genome assembly GCF_000495115.2 of Populus euphratica. NCBI lineage: Eukaryota > Viridiplantae > Streptophyta > Magnoliopsida > Malpighiales > Salicaceae > Populus > Populus euphratica. The sequence continues at coordinate 126,298 of NW_011499886.1, forward strand.
AATGGCAGAGCCAGATACTACAACTAATTATGAGCACCAACCTCTCTACCAATCAATTGAACCATAACCTTTCACGTTCTAAAAGGTGAGATGATGTGACAAAAATCTATAAATATCTTTGATAACCAAGTAAATATGTAGAATGAAATTTTTTATTATAAAACTAGATTGAGAATTGTATTCTACAACAATTCATTCTTATGTATATTTTTTTTCTAAATTTCTCTCATACGATAACCGATTTAGACATCGAAGATCCGTCGATGGGGACTTTTTTTTTCATGAATAATAAAGCCTAGACACAAAACTCATATTTAATCCCATACATTTCTTACTTAGGTTCAAATTCATGAAAAAACCCAATTCCAACATGAAATTTACATGTCTTCATCACTTTTGAACAAAAAATGTAAAAAAAATAAAATCTAGCAACTTCATCAAGAAGAAAAATCAGAAGCAGAAATGGCTGAAGAATTTTGATGGTAATAAAGAATGACCAACCTTTTAAGACGCCATTAGAATTGAATTACCCAACTCTCTTTTTGTCCAAGTTGTGCATTTATCTTTTTCCTTTTTTATTCCTTTTCCTTTTATAATTTAGCATCCTGTCTTGACCAAGCGGACAAGCTTTTGATTTGAACAGACTACTTTAATACAATTGGATTCAATAAAGAACTTGGAGAGTTGGACTTATGTTGCATAATTTCTTAAAGCTCCTTAGATCTGTGATGTAATTGGGTACTATTTTACCCACATGGGAAGTTTAAGCTCCAACAAATCTTCCAGCAAGAAAAGAAGGCTGTAATAGACTCCCAATTCAAGATGCAGCCATTCTCAGGGGAAAAAAACAGTATCAAGCTGGAGCCAAAACATGCCATTTCACATGGAGGCAAAAACGCTGCAAGAATATTTTCTCAGCATCACTAATTATCACTCAAAGCACTGTATTGATTGAAATTTCAAGGGACCCCTGAATTCCTGAAGATTGAACTAAATTCCACTTCGGGAAATGGAACGTATCCGATTATTGGTGCTCAATTACTTCTTTTGAATTTAAGGCATGTCCACAGTGACATGTGAAGCTGGCCAGAAAGCGCTACTCAGAAACATGCTGCAACAGTCGTGAAAATAACAAATTTGCATTATTATAACTCTCCAATTCAGTGATCCAAATTGCCTTTTTGACTATTCATGTGTCTTCTCAAATGTCAATCAAATGTCCCAAAATTGCATGTTAATCTATTGACCTATGAGGGCTTTAATGCCTCAAATTACGGATTACTCATGTGCTCCATGTTCAGTGTCGGTCCAAACGCAATTTTACACACCAATATGGGTCTATGGCTGGCAAAAACTTCTTCGGAGGCAATGAATTGAGCTTTGAATGAGATATTTATTGGTACAAGGAAAAGAAAAACCTATAAAAAAAACCTGGGATCTCCAATCACTGTCGAAGGTCCTGCAATTTTCTTTACCGGCAGCTTTTGATTGACAGGAGAGGCCCGCAAAACCATGAGTTGCTAGCTAGTGTAACTTTACGGTAAAGAAAGATAAATATGCACACATATCTTATTATCCCTTTAGCACGAGATGAGGAATTTTGGAGACCACTACTCGAAAGATCAATCTCATCTTATATTCTTATTCTTTCTTCTAAGCATGCCAAAACAAGTTCACACTGCAAAAACGCAAATTGGAGGAAGAAAGAGACCTTGAAAAGCCCTTGTTGGGCCACCAGGAATCCTCACAAAGTTTACAATATAGGGCTCCTCACCTCTCTTTTCTTGATTATTAGAATTTTTTAGTTTACGGTTTTCGGTTTTAAATTCTGTTTACTTTGCCTTGGAATTCTCTCTACAAACAATCTTATAAAAGGCCAAAAGATGTGTGAACGGGATCCACACTTTGCATCCGAAAGTATTCCAGGGATTGTTTGAATAAAAAGAAGAAGATGATTCGAGGATTCCTTTAAAGGTCAAGAGAGGGCAGAAACCAAGTTGCTCTTTTCTCCTTTACAGGTTCTCATGATGTGGCATTGGAGGGTAGATACCCCTAACGTAAGCCAAGAATCTCACCATCCGTAGCCTGTATAGCTAGTAGCTGCAAATATAGGGATGCCTGCGGTATGCTGGTCCTAGGTGGCAACGGCGGGAGCCTCGCCCCTATGCGTCGGCAGGAGGCAATAGAATTTGCAGAAAGTGAAGATTTTATCGATTTACATGTAAGAAAAGAGAAAAAGAAGAAGAAAAAGATAACTTGGTGCGTGGAAAGTGATGATCAAGTATCGATTGAGATGACCGAATTAGGGTGTCATAGGGACCGAGCCGGGATTTTTTTTTGTTCCTGAGCTATGATATAAATATACATAAATTAATTTTTAAAATTAATTATTTATTTGAATATATAAATTTATTAAGTTAATAATAAATTTTTAATTCAAATATATAACATAAAATATATATAAAAATAAAATTTAAAGTACATAAAATTCAAAATAAATAAATAAATTATATTATCAAAACTGCACCTTTTAATATTTTATAAAATATAATTTATTTATGATCGAATCTGAATCATTATCTTTAACAAATTCTTGTTCAATGTAAATCATCATAGAATCTGCTAAGAACTTCTCTTTCATTTTATTGCGAAGCACAATTTTAACATGTTCCATAGCTGAAAATGCTTGCTCTGTAGTGATAATGAAAACAGAAAAAATCAAAACAAGACAAATCAACTTGACAATCAAATGATAATGCTGCGACTTATTTGTTTCAGCTAATCCTCGACATTATTCAGAAATGGTAGACATATTCTGAAAGCTCTCATGATGAATCACATCAATCTGATAATACTCCAACTGAGATCTTAAATAATACATCTCTTGTTCATTGAAATCTTTAGGATAAAATTTCTTAGCAAACTTGTAAATAGCATCACATTTAAATGATTTAAAATTGTCTTTAGGTTTTCAGCAGAGCTAAGTATAAGGAGTTCTACTGTCCCATCACTAAATCTAGAATTTAATTCTTCCAATTGAAAATATATTATTTAGTTAAATATATCATAATGATAATGCTAGTAAATTGTCACTGAACCTCATTGTTGACATGAACGACCTGTAATCTTTTTATACGAAGCATTCATATATGGTATGTAAATCTCATATTTTGTGCAAACAAATTGCACATTTCCAAGGAAAAGATCAAATCTGGCATCTCTCAAAGTTTGAAGTATGCTTTAGTAGTTGATACAATATCCATTGCATTTAAGATGTCGAGAGATTTTTGCTACAAAGCTCGACAAAGTAAATAAGTAATCCCTATTATTTTATGCATCAAATATAAGATGAATATAAATTCAAAAGATTTCATCATAATCAAACAACCACTAGCTTCTCTACGTATATAATTAGAAGATCCTTTTTGAACCATACTTTCAAGTACGATAATAGTTGCACCATACATATCTATTAAACTGCAAATAGAATCAAAATAAAAGCTTCAGCGAGTAGTTCCACTTCGATGTAAATTACCAATTTGATTAGCCCTCTACCAGTCTCATGTTCTCCAGTAGCTACCATATATGTAATTTCTATAGCTTGAGTATAATGTAACTCGGTATGAAGTTTTGAAGAAGCACAAATAAGATTAATAATGGTTATCAATTTTGAGAAAAATAACCAAATAGAAATCTCATTTCCAACTGTTATAACTAATGGTAGTTATAGTTGGTGAGCAAAGCAATGTATATAATATGCATAAAGACAATCTATAAGAAATAGAGCTTATAGTCCATTCCATGCGCCATGCATATTGCTAGTATCATTATACAGTTGACCTCGCATATTGAAAATATGCAAGTTATATCGAGCGAGTACATCATAATTTTTTTTTTTAAGTGTTGAAGAAGTAGTATTTGAAACATGCACAATGCTAAAAAAAGGCTCTTGTACAAAACCCTAAATGTCAACAAATCTCAAAACAATAGCATTTGTTCTTTATTTGATGCATCTTTGGCTTTGTCAACCAAAATACAAAACTTTACATCTCTAACTTCTTCACAAATATTTTTCCTCACTTTGTTCGTGAGAATATGCAAAATCTCTTTTTGAATAGTCGGCGAGGTATATTTTGTATTTTTCAGAGCTTTTTCTAAGACAACATTATCAATGTTAACATTCAATCTTCCCATAAGTCTTATCATCTCTAAAAAATTACCTCGATTATTAGAAGCCAAAGATTCATCATAACCTCTAAATATACATGCTTGTAAGCTAAGTCATCAAACACTTTCAATTGCTGTCATAAGTCTTAATCGATTTTTCTGAACTTCTTCAATAGTTTGTGCATTCAACATTTTATCAATATGTCTACTTACTTTTATTAAATCTTCAGTAGATTTCACAGCATAATTATGTGGTGAAGTGAGACTTCCTGCATGCATCAAAAGTACACATCTAACCCCATCATTAACCTTCCTCCAACTTCTAAAGCCTTTAGTGATGAATGTGAGATGATGAGGTGCTGGTTTTTAAAGATAAAAGCATGGAAAACAAAATATTACATCATTTAATGAAGAGTACTCTAGCCAAGAAAATTGATCAAACCAAGTATATTGAAATCGATGATATTGTCTCCCTAATTTGGTCCTAAGATACTCTGCTAACTTAGGTTGATATGAACTCATTTTGATATAAGCTCTTCTAATTTCATCTTATTGATTAATAGGATGTTTTCACACTGGAATTCGCAACCCTGGATCTCGTTCAAGAGTATTAACATTAATTTCAACATTTTGAGATTTGAAAGGAGGTTGTTCACTATAATTTGAGACATCAACATTGGAAGGAGAATGTCCTTTACATGTTGATGTTTGTTCATTTGGTTTAAAGAATAAAAACATAGTTTTTTCTCTCTTGTTTCCTTGATTTTCTATTATAATCTATAACCTATTTAAGCAAAATAAATTAGGAAAGTCAGATGCAAGATGAAAAGATACTAATGCCACAACAGAATATTAAGTGTAGAATATATAAGGATAAATTAGTGATGCAAACTACTGGGAGATTTGGAGAACTTAACTTTGAAATAACCATTAAATTATTAGTACTAAACTAGTAGTGTGTTAGCATGTATAAATTTCTAGGGCATATTTTACTATTTACTCCACTAACAATTTAGTGTAATGAATGTGAAATATTAAATTCAAAATGAAAAGTCAGGATTTGTAAATTCTTAAATGATGAATTTATATTTTTGCAGCTTCTGTATAGATTTTTTTTTTAAAATCCAAGCTAAAATTGTATATTGTTGAGAAGAAAAATAACTAAAACTCTAAATTATTTAAAAGACATATAAACCAATTAATTATTTATATTTAGATAAATTTATTGTAAAATATAAATAATTAATTAGTATCACAAACAAAGAAAGATGGGTTGCTAATTAATTAGTGTTGCTAGGAAAAGTAAAGTGGCGGCTGATTAATTTGTGTTGCAAGGAAAAGAGGGACATTAGATTTGCTGTGGAAATATAGGGAAAGTGGGACATAAGTTTGCTGTGGAAAAATTGAAAGGAAAAGCGGGTTATTAATTTTTTTTAACTCGGGCTGCAGCTCTTCTCAGCCTTGTAATAGGCTCCGCCCCTGGGTGTAATGCAATTAGCAAACGGTCATGGCTTAATTGGCAGCCTTGTGAACATCCATACAAGAAAAGAAAATATGCTCAACAACCATACTCTTTGTAATTGTTATTTTTTTTTTTGTAGTTAAAGAGGTTTCTAATTATGTCAAGTATGAATTGTTTTTGTGTTTTAAAAATATTTTAAAAAATAAATTTTTTTATTTACTTCAAATTAATATTTTTTTTGGTATTTTCAGATATTTTGATATACTGATATTAAAAATAATTTTTATAAAATAAAAAATATTATTTTAATATATTTTCAAGTGAAAAATACTTTAAAATACAACTACAATTATACTCCTAAACAAACCTTATAATACATGTCCTGTGTTCTTTTCTTTTTGTTTAAAAGTTATTTTTAATATTATTTATTTTAATATTAATTCTATACATTATATTTTTATCATCATTATATCTTTTTATTAGTAACAACTTTATTAAATAATGATAGCATATGCTCACAAGATAAAAATCTTTTATTACTGTATATTTTAGCTTCTAAAATTTCTTAAAAAAATAATTTGATCCCTGTTTTTTATATGTATTTAGTCCTTTTAATTTATTATAAATACAACCCATTAAGTCCTAGTATCAAATTATAGACTTGGTCAAATATTCAAAAAATTTAAATAGGTTAATGCACAATATAAGAGTTGAGTGAATTCATGTAAGTACACTGGTTTAAAAAATAAAACTTTTGTTTCCTATAATATTGATATCTATTGTTATAATTTTCTTTTGAAAAAAAATATTTCCAAAATCTCACTTCTAAAAAAATTACCAGGAATAAAGAATATAAATTAAAAGAAGGAAATATATCTTATCATAATAGTTAGTTATATGATATTAGAAGAATTTTTTTTATTGAAATATAAATTATTATTATCAGGTTGTTTTACTTTAATTTTTTTTTATCATATTATCCTAGATATACTTTTTTTCAATAATTTTTATTTTTATTTTTCTTATAATTTAAATGGATTATGGACAAAGAAAGTGTAATGTGAAATTCAAAAGATATATTTGTTAGAAAAAAAAACTCTTATTTCTTATAATGTCATATATCTATTGTCACAATTTTGACAAGTTCAAGATTTGGCATGTAGGGAGTTAGTAAAAAAATAAATAAATCATCCAACTAAATTGCGTGTATTGTTAAATATAAGGATAAAAAAACTCTCCGTTAGGAATTTATTTGTAAGAAAAATAATAAACAAGGACTAAAGTACATTTTTTGAAGAAATTAAGGAAATAAAATATACATCATTAAAGTATTCTATACTCTGAACAAATGACAAGTATCGTTATTAAACAACATTAGTGAAATAACTGAAATAGTATAATATAAAATTCATTGTTATTTTTTTAAAAAAATACTAAAGATACCTTTTAAAAAAGAAAAAAAAAATCAGCACAAAGTCGGACGAAAACATGAACTCATTTTTCATTCATTGGACAGTTAAGGTGCTGGGATTGAGCTGTGCTGTCTAATTCTTTCTTTGGAAAGAGCAACAAGCTGGAAAGGAAATTCTTTATTCTTAATTAATATTAGCAAGTGGGATCATCAACCATGCAATAAAAATAAATAAATAAAATTGAATTCTAGCACTTTTATGATTGTATATAGAAGAGAAAAAAAATATCAATCTATACTTACTTTCTATCCAAGTTTTTATTAAAACAAGTCAATGAATCTGCTCAATTTACCATATATATATATATATATATATATATATATACTTTCTAATTGTTGTAAATCTTCTAAAATCAAGGAAATTTTCTTTAAATCCCTATAAATGATAAGGGTTCTTGTTGTATATATATACTCATTTGTAATATCAATAAAATTATTAGAGATATTCATTACAAAATTTTTGTTTTTATCATGGTATTAAAGTCAACTTTGATTTTCTCTCTACTTTCATAGAAAGTTAGACCTGATTTTTTTTTTCTTTTCTGATCACCTCATATCATACCCGCTGTATATTGTTGTGGCTAATACCCTTTTCTTTTCTTTTTGCTTCTCTTGATCTTGCTCTTTGCTCACCTTAATGGCAGATTTAAATACCAATAAATTAGGATCTTAATTTGTAGAGATAAATACGTCTGGTTGCAGTACTCTGTGTGCTCTTTATATGCAAGATGTGTCTTCATTATTACTCAAAAAAGACTTGATGGTACCTGCTATATATAGCGAGGAGGAGTCCTTGAATTAAAAAAAAGGCAGAGAGTGTTGGGGCTTTATTTCTAGTACTGAGGTTGCTCTGAAAGATGAGAATTATGAGGAATATGAAGCTTGGGAGGATGAGAGCTGTATGGTTAAATAATCATGGCTTCTTATGCCATGTCCAGAGAAATTAGGTCTTCTCATTCGTTTACTTGGAACCAAGGAGATTTAGGACACAGTCAAACTAACCTACTCAGCCATTCAAGATGCATCAAAGGCTTATCAATTATATTGTGAGGTAATATCTGTTTGTTAAAATGGAGGTTCTGTTATTCTTTTATTTTGGCAATCTACAAAAATTATGGGGAAAAAAATATGGATTGAGTATGAAATTATTGAAGGATTAAATTATATTCAATTCTGTGTAACTAAGAATGTTGGGGGTATATTAATATATTTTAAAAAATAATTAATTATAAAATTAATGTTTCTTGTAAATATTAGATTTATATATTGAAATTTTTTTATTACGTGCATCAGGTCGTATAGTTTATTCGCCAAATATGAAATTTTTATACAAATTTAAAATATAATGTATTAAATAGATCTTTTATATTAGATTTATATATTGAAATTTTTTTTATTACGTGCATCACGTTGTATAGTTTATTCACCAAATATAAAATTTTTATACAAATTTGAAATATAATGTATTAGATAGATCTTCTGCTTTATGGATGAGTGCGAGATATTGTTTATTATGTTAGCTTGGATCAAATATATAGAGGAGCTGCTAAAAAAAGTAATCATTTCTTCTACTTACATATATAGAAACATAACCTGTATATAGAGGTTGAACGAGTGCATTTGTTTTTAAAATAACTTTTGTAGTTGTGATTTTAAAAAAATAAGTTTTAAAAAAAGTATGGTTAGTTGGATTTAAGTACGTGTTTGATAAAAATTATGATTAAGATTTATATACATCAAAAAACATGTATAAAATGTTTGATTATGATTTTTTTTTTAAAATACTTTTTATTTAGAAATACATCAAAATAATTATTTTTTTAAAAAAGTATTTTTTATATCAACACAGTAAAATGATCTAAAAATACAAAAAAAATATTAATTTAAAATAAAAAAAATAAAAAATATTTATATTTTAAAAAATATTTTTCAAATACAAAGACAAACAGAATTTTACAAAATCCAGTTAAAAAACATGAAAAAACCGCTTCATACAAAACAAACGGACCGAAGCATGTTACAAACATGGACTTTTGACAAGCTACTGGCAGCTAGGGAAGCAATGAATTAGATTAAATGGAAAGTTTAGATAGCGTTACTAAATTAAGGTTGAAGCAACCATGTTTAGTGAAACCATTCATATTCTGCTTTACTTTGAAATTAAATCTAACTGTATAATTCAAATTTATAATTTATTTACTCCAAGTTTAATTTCTTTAATTCTACCCCACAAACAAAACAGAGGAAAGCTTTTGTATGAAATCCGAAAATTTTAAAACAAAATCGTGTTGTATCATGTTAGTCAATTACTATTAAACATCAACTTAGTCAACTCATTTTATTTTAAGTGTATTAAATCTCAATTAAATTATTTAATGATACTAATAACTGAAAAAACTATGTGATGTTTTGAGGACTGTTTCAGTTTTACTTTTGTTTTTTGTTTTTATGATATTTGTGTGTTTTAAAACAAAGAATTTATTTATTAAGTAATTAATTTAGTTTTTGAAAGAAATTATTTAATTTAATTTATGTATTTAATGATAATTTTAATTGACATGATTTTACTAGCAATACAACACATCATCGTATTTCATTATAATTCTTTTTTTAATATGTTTACTCTCCTAATACACCATAACACATATATCATAAGATAGTAGACACAACATGGACTAAACGACTTGGGCTTTTTTACCATTTATGTTAGTTGCCAGCAGGTGCAGTATTTGGGTTCTCAGAAGGTTCTCTCGTGGATCCATATTGGGGGACAAAGTGGGCTTTGTGCCTGCCGTGAAAATTGCTTGGGGTTGGGTTGGGGTCAACACCTTGTGATGGCACAACTGGGCTATCCAGTCTAGTGGTTGGGTTAGGCCCAACCCATGTAACTGAACAACTTCTATTGATTGGGTCGAGCCCAAACCCATGCGACCAGACATCTTGGCTATCTGGTCTATTGGCTGGGCGGAGGCCTGTAATGGATCTTGTGATTCATATGATGACTTGAAATCTCATTTTCTTCGTAACATGAAGTGTTTGATTTATAAAAAAAATCTGATTTTTAATTATTATGCAACCGAATTGGGATTCCAGTTTTTCTTTGATTTTTCATGGATTATCTGTTTGACTAAAGTATAGTAAATCTAATTTCAGTTATATTAGTTACGATCCTGTTTGTAGTACAGATGATGCTAAGATGTGAATAAATACAAATCACTAATTTGGATACTCTTTTATTTTATTTTCTCTTATCTATTTTTATCTTTTTACAACGCATTTATTTTATTTTTCTGTGAATGATCTTTCAACTTTCTAGGGGCATCTTCTGAATGAATTCTTTTTTATTAATACATTCCATTATTATATATATAAAAAAACTATGCCAAACATGCACGGATTGACATTTTGTTTAAAAAAAGAATATATATTGAAGATTTTGTCAAATCACTCAAGATACATGAGATGTAATTTCTTATTTTTTTAGCATACAGACCGTATTGATAATTATTAATTATGACAGCTCGCAATTTTGGCCTATATTACAATTGCTGGCCTCCTCACCTTCCAATCAAAACGGCCCTTCGCGTCTACAAGGAGCGCCATACACGTCTACGCTCACTGGAAAAAGAAAAAAAGAAATGCACCTCCTGGTACCTGTTGGCTTCTGAAAGTGAAATTCTTGATGACGACGTACCGATGGAGAAAAGAAAAGAAAGGATTAAAAAAAAAACCAGAATTATGTCTGCATGTGAGAGAATTACTTTGAAGAGCTACGAACCGTTGAAGATCAATATCAACCAGATATTGTGCAATCAAGAATCCCAAATGAGAATCAAGATTTTCAACCAAGAAAAGAAGCACAATACATATTTTAATATGTCCTTAGACCTACCCACTTACAAATTGTTGTATAGTAAATGAGATTATTCATTTAATAGCTATGAACATCGAGCTAAAGAATGAATAATCATCTCAACGAGGGATATATTGAAGTCGGTTATGATCTCTCAAATCTTCCCTCTCGCCATATACAATCTTTTTCGCATCTTGCTTCTGAACTTTTAGCACGCGAATTTGACAAAAGCATTAGAGATTTTAGCAGCAAAATTCAAGGGGATCGAAAGGCAGTCATCCTTTCCACCACGTTTTTTGTTGCAAATTGTGATTTGCTTGTGATCCCTCATGATCGTGATTTCATGCTGAAAAGACCTAAACCAAAAAGATTTTCCACTAGCTTATCACGTACACCTTTGTCTTTAAGCCAGGTGCGCATTTTATCAATTAAAGGGAAAAAAAAAGAAGTCAATCTCAAGTTGGTCAAGCATAGTAAGTTTGTAACTATCAATAGAAAACCTTGCATAAACCAATCTAAGGTGTAGGTTTCGTCGATTCCATATGGAAATTTCAACTCTAGATGTTGTTCGATTTGGCGTTTTAAACAAGACTAGAGAGCTTAGGATGACAAGAGCAAACGAAGTCATGGATTCTCATGCTAAAGTCTTCTAGAGGGTGAGAGAATTCCTTGAGAATATAGGGTTAGGAACTAATTCTTGAAGGAAAGTTTCAACGCTCTGAGGATATTGTGGAATGGAGTCCAAATTAACATTCAATTTTTCTATTTATTCCTCAGGTTTCAGAGATCGGTTCTACTCTTCTCCTGCCGACTATACGTTGTTGCATTCTAAGAGCGTTGTTGAATTCTAAAAGCATAATTCGTAATAGGAGATTTTGCAACTAGCATTAGAACAGCTACCACATGGAAGTAATGTTGATGCCGGATAATAAATGGTATTTAGATTCTTAATTGGAAACCTAACTTCTAATATTCTACACTATTCTTATTATTATATACGAGGCAAGTTCATTGTCCTTGACCTCAAAATGTCGAAAATCAAAGGCCATCCTACGTAACTAATATTCAAAACCATGTTCCGTGGCATTTCTTTCCCATGTGGGAGGGGGCATGGTCAAGAGATTTAGAGGAGTACTTGTTCTGATTGTTTGTGCTAATTAGGTCATTATTATTCTACAAAGATTTCAAAAGTGAAGCCGTACATATTCATATTCTAATGACTTCATGTTTTGTCATGGCATATCAATGACTTCCAAAGAATAAAACAAGGGCCAAGGCATATGCGAATTTCGAAATCCATCTAGAACTCACAAGATTGTGACTTGTGAGAGGCAGTACCACCTGAGGTGTTGCTAGCCATTCTAGAACCCATATAAATATATTAAAAATATACAAAAAAAACAAAAATAAAAAAATATATCAATAAAATAAACATATCAAAATGTTCAGGAAATTGCTAAGGAGTTATCCAGGAGGATCAAAATATAAATTTGATAGCATATTTTTAGCTGTTTAAGATTTTATTAGTATGGAAAATTTAATTTAAAAAGAAAAATTCAAAATTGAATGTTTAAGGACTCGATTATAACTTTTCAAAGTTTAATTGAATGTATTAAGAGTTTACTAGAAAATAAATTAATTTTTAAATTCAATTTAGGCTTTAATTGAAAGAAATTAAAGTCTAGGGACTGAATTATAAATGTTTAAGGACTCGATTATAACTTTTCAAAGTTTAATTGAATTTATTAAGAGTTTAATAGAAAATAAATTAATTTTTAAATTCAATTTAGGCTTTAATTGAAAGAAATTAAAGTCTAGGGACTGAATTATAATTTTAAAGAGTCAATTTGGTCAAATCAAGATCTTAGTTTCATTAATTTTGAAATTTGATGAGTAATTATGGACTTGATTAAATAAATTCAAAACCAAGAACCAAACCAAAAAAGATACATGAATGTAGGGTTTGAAATTGATCAAAATAAAGGCCGAATTAAAGAAATTGAAAGTTTATAGATAAATTAAGAGTTGAAATACATAGTTTCATAATTAAGAATTAAAATGAAATATGTGGTAAACTTTGGGCTTGACAATGCAATTTAACAAAAATAAAATTGTATGAAATTAAAAGTTGAGAGGCAATCATGAGTATAATTAAAAGTAATTAGAAAAATATAAACTAAATTGAAATTGTCAAATCCTAAATTAAAAATGCATAGTTTTTAAGGTTTAATATAGATAATACATCGCTTAGATTTAATGAAGGGAGTAAATAGCATGTCGTTCAACTACTATTCGCCTTATATATATATATATATGGCCAATCACGTAGGCACCTTTAAGTAGATGAATGTGGCATTCTTGATCACCTATAAAGTTGTAACCATTACAATTCAACTAAGATACACCTAGTCTACAAAGTTAGCACCTTTAAGTGAATGAATGTGGAGCTATAAATATCTAAATTGAGCAAGGATGAATCTAATCAAAATATATGTTACTCCTCTACCAAGATTAGGTGGGTTTTGATGATGTTTAAATCATAGTTGCTTCGAAGAAGCCTTGAAAGTGGTTAGCTTAGTTATTAACAATTGTGATATCCATTTCATAAAACTATTAATTTTCTTCTTGTGTTCACATTTCAAGCATTTTCAATGGATTCTTATAAAAGATCAATCACGTTTCTGGGTGGCGACTCTCTTATCTAACCAAAAGCTATTCTAGATCATCACTCAAGAAATATCACTGCAAGACTGTGCCCTCACGAAGAGGGCACGAAAGAATATTTGCCTAATGGTTTAATACTATGATTCCATTATCAACTTTTCATAATTTTAATTAAACTTCACAAATTTAGTTATCACACAACGATGAACCTTTAATGACTTTTTACTTGCACAACAATGAACCTTTGATATCTTTTTACCTCTTAAGTTGTAACATTCAACTAAATGTTACAAATATGAATATAGTTTTGTTTTTTTAATTATGAATGGAATATGAATATAGTTTAAAAGATTGAAATATGAATATAGTTTAAAAGACATTTAAAATGTCAGTGGTTTGTTCAATTATGCTATTTTTTAATAGATTGATATTGCTAACAAAAATAAATCTACAACAATGTAGCAGTAGTGCAGTACCATATTATAGGAACATAGAAATATGACAGCAACAATAACAACAACACCAACAACACTCTAAACGACCTTGATTCAACCTTGATTTTTTTTTTATTGTAAATGATTTCTTTTGTATAGTTTAACCTATAACTTCAAGGTGATTAGTGTTTGTATCATAATGATAAAAGTTGTACCACTTCTTTTATATAACAGAAGATCATACTAGCCCTAACATATTCAAGATTAGGATTACATTGTCTAATCTTTCTTCTTTTTTGTATGTCGATGTGATGTAACTATGATATTTATGCAATTTTCATTAAAATAATTATGACAAGTGCTGCTACATTCAATCTTGGTAAACAACAAACTTACCAATTAATTAAGTTGATAAACGTGCCACTCAAATTAATCAAATTAAGGCATTAAACATGTGTAATAATAGTAATTATTTAAAATTCCACTATATTTGTAACGATATTTCCCTTAAAATATCATGTAAGTTTCAAAGAATTGCCTCTACAATCCAATTGTAATGAAATGAAGTGGATGAAAAAAACACTCACCTGCCTTAAAAGATGTTGTTACAAATATTAATATAGTTTTTTAAAAAAACAAATTATGAATGAAACATGAGTATAGTTTAAAAGGTATTTAAAATGTCAGTAATTTTTTTAATTGTGCTATTTTTTAGTAGATTGATATTGTTAACAAAAATAAATTTACAATAATGTAGCAGCAGTGCAGTAACACATCACAAGAACATAGAAATACGATAGCAATAACAACACTCTGACACTTTAAACAACCTTGATTTTTTTTTATTGTAAAGAATTTCTTTTGTATAGTTTAACCTATAACTTCAAGGTGACTAGTGTTTGTATCATAATGGTAAATGTTGTACCAAGATCATACAAGCCTTAACATGTACAAGGTTAGGATTACGTTGTCTAATCTTCTTCTTTTTTGTACATCGGTGTAATGTAACTGTGATATTTATTAAATTTTCATTAAAATAATTGTGACATATCTTAGAAATGCTGCTATATTCAATCTTGCCACTCAAATTAATCAAAGGAAGACATCAAACATGTGTAATAAAAGTCATTATTTAAAATTCCACTATATTTGTAATGATATTTCCCTTAAAATATCATGTAAGTCTCAAAGAATTGCCTTTACAATCCAATTATAATGAAATGAAGTGGAAGCAAAAAAGGTCTCTACTTTGACATGACATGTCCAATTCTAAGACAATTAAAAAATTTCCAAATAAAAGATGTTGCTATGAATATGAACATAGTTTAAAAAGTCATTTTAAATAATTATTGTTATTCCAATTGTGTTATTTTTCATGGGAATTATATAGATTGAGTATATGATATATTTATGATATTTATGCCAAAAGTTGTTAAAATAATCGTGTCATTTGTTAATAAATTTAAAATTATTCTAATAACTTAAATTTTAGGTTGGGATATATTTTTTTTGATATAGCAATAGATATATGATGATAAAAAAAAAATTACAACTTCATATCCTAACATCTTAAATACTCATCTTAACTAATAGTTTAAAATTTTAAATTAATGTAATTGTTTTATTATAATACTAGAGTTCTGATAACCAAAACAACCTTAAATTTAAATCTCACTATCCCAAATTCTTATTTAATATATTAACTTTCAGCATAACTAGTGTATGCTTTTGGATATACTTTTAGAAATTTGAGAGATTATGTTAAATAATTAATATAAAATTATCTTAAAAATCTCTTCACATAACACAAACTTTTGGATATACTTTTAGAAATAAATACTTAAAACATCCAATATTAATAAAAGCTGCACAATTACCAAGTTGATATTGTCGTCTCTAAAATTAATCAAATAAAGGCACCAAACAATAAAGATAATTATTTTGAAATGCTACTATAAAGTGTATTAATTTGAATTTGCCGGGGACCCAAAAATGGGTTACAACAAAGTGTATTAATTTGAATTACGAATTATTTTGAAATGCTACTATAAAGTGTGTCGTAGGTCGAGGGTTCCCCTTAATACTACTATAATTACGGGGAAACCTTGCTAATTCATTAGCAGCCTATCATATTACTAATTCCTAATTCCTCCAAAAACAACATATTTTACCAATTGAGACAATTCAAATATCATTTATTTTCAAAACCGTGTCATTTTACTTTATAAAATATGCACATTGGACAGAAAGTATTGATAGAAATTGAGGTCGGGATCCCATTGATAAAAATATGAAATCTTAGGGGTTTGATTGATAAAATTTTTGTTTAGGGAGTAAAATTAAATCAATGTTGATCCTTATTTTAATATGTCAATTGCTTACTTTTATTTTGACAAATAAATCTGCGCATGTACACATTAAACTCTTGTATGAAATTGATAAAGGGGATTCATCCTTGAACAAATGCTTTATATGTAAATGCATAAGCTACAAGTATGAGAGTTAAATTATTGTTTTTTAAAATGTTTTTTAAATTAAAAAATATTAAATTAATATTTTTTTAAATATTTCTCAATGATGTTGATGCATTCATATTAAAAATAAAAAACATTTAATATATTTTTAATTAAAAAATACTCTTGAAAAACACACAACAATACATTACTAAACATACACTTTAAAAGTGATTATGACAAACATGCCGACATGCGTATATCCGTGACTGCATGAGCTGCCATCATTTTTTCAGGAGCACAAAATAGTAAATGGAACTAACGCCCGGATCATGACCCAATTGTCTCCATCCCCTTGCGACTTGTTTTGCAAGTTTCCACCAAGTAGTACAAAGAAGTAATGGGAATATATTAATTTAATTTGTTTAGCTTAGCTTTTCTTGCTCCCTCATTCTGGAGAAAAGAATTGATGACAATATAATAAAGAAACTCATATATCCTATAGGCTTTATAGAAGGCATAAAATCAATTTTTTAGTCGGAATATCACTTTTAGGATAAGAATAATATGAAAATATATCCTTACGAAAGAATGTTTAAAAACTACGTTTATCGCGCATGTAAGGATCACCCTTTCCTTTTAGGCACACCTTAATCATACGAAATCTTCTTAATCACACACTTCAGCTTTTACATGGAAAAGTAAGGACTGTTTAATTTAATTGATGATGTTTTTGAAAATGATCTTCATTGTAGTCATTTGTTTTTAATCAAGACATTGATGTTGTCCACGTGGAACTCCATCATATTGACGTGGACATTAGTATTAAGGGTCCCACTGCATCAAATCACAAACTAGCAACTGTTTTCAGTTGGAAATGTTCAGGGGATAAGGAAGCCAATCAGTACACGCGGGTTCTATTCTTTAATATTTATGTTATATCTGTTATTTAAATATCTATAAATTAGGTTGGGTGGGTTTGGAGTAGGATTTAGCCATTTCTATATTATATTTATTATTTATCGAATCCTTAAAACTTTTTATCTATTAGGATCAGGTAACTAGAGCTGGTATATATCGACTTCAGATTAAATTATCATTATCAAGGGAAAGAAAAGCAAACAGAACTGAGTTTTTCCCCTCAAATCAAAGTTGGAACGTCGACCTTTTATCTATACACTTATGGAAGATAAGAAAGGCAAAGCACATGGAAGGTTGTTGGAATTATACTGGGAAAAGGAGCAAGATCAAGAGCTCTTTTAATTCTTGAAATGTGGAGAGACATGCACATTGTTCTTCTGGCAGGCTAGTACATCATGGATTAATAGTGGACTGATTTGCCCACCATAAAATTCTAATCAAGAAAAGGAGTAGAGATAATGAAGTGATGTCATTGTGGTGATGATCAAGCAGGAAAAACTACAGGAGTCGGGCTCGGAGGATAAGCACCAAATATGTGGATTAATAAACTAAGGCTACTTGATCATGATTTCAAACTGTGTACTATTTTTTTACTTTGCAATGCTGAAGTGCAAAGATATGATTTTACTACTATTTTGATTTATTTTTTTTATCAAGAGAGTGAAAAGAAATACGTTAGAAAATTAGATGTGCTTTTGCAGTAGCAGTGACAACTCTCAGAAAAACCATTTGGATACATAAGCCTCAGAATTGGTGAGAGACGCTAAGGCTGACGAGACTGAAGAATACATGCCATCAGTAACATACGATCCTTGATGGTGATTTAGGGGAGGCCTCATGTTACAGTGGTAATTAAGGGCATACCTAGCATCGGACTTGAGACGTGCAGGTATATATGGTGGGGCTGCCAAAGGGCCATGCCTGGAGTTGCAAGCTTTTATGTCCCATTTACAAACAAGAAAGGAGAAAATGGGATTGTGGTCCCATTTTGCTTGCCAGCTCCTGCGATGGAAAAAAGATTTGCCAAGGAGCTCGACGGCATGTCGACAGACCAGCCAGTTAATTAGTGCGCAAACCAAGTCCAAATTTTGTTGTATCTTCCCTATAAGTTGATTTGCATACTCTTTCTTTCCAAAAGCTAAATTGTTAACTTTGTTACATATGTACTAAGGTTAAGTGCTGATGAAAAGGCTAGAAAAAGATGGGGGAATGAGAGAGTGAATAATTTGTACAATCTTCATCTATATATGTATGTATGTTTGAGATTTTCTTCTTCAAAAGCTTAGTAAAGTATTCACTTTTTCTGTCAATTTAGCATGTGCTTCGACTATAAACCCTCAGTTCTAATACAAGCATGCGCGCATAGAGTGCGTGCACCTGCAACTTAATACAGTCAAGTGATTATACCACTACATATTTATTACTTGCTAGATAGAGATTTCTTTCTAGGGTGTTTATACAATTTTGAAATTTGTATGCATTATATTTTCTCTGTTGAACACGCAACATAACATGATAGATAGGCTACTAGATGATTTAGATGCAAAACCGGTTGAGTAGATTGTTTTTGTTCACGTTAAGTTAATTAAAAAAAAATTATATTACTTAATTTTTAAATATGATTAAACAAGAAGTTGAGTTGAGATGATTTTTTATATTAATTTATTTTTAAATTTTTTTTATAAACAAATAAAGATATTTTTTAATTAACCACATTATATTAAATTAATTTTTATATGATTTAATTTTAAATTTAAGCTACACAAGAAATTAAAGAGATTTTAAAGTTAACATGTTAATTTTAATAAAAATATCAAATAATTTTTTATAATTTAAATATTTTTTTATTAATTATTTTTTAAAAAATTAATCAAAAAAACTATAAACTAGTTCCTAAGCTTAGCATGTCCGTCAAAAAAAAAATGTTCCTAAGCTTAGCATGTCCGTCAAAAATTTTTTTATTAAAGTATCTCGGTGGTTTAAAAAAAAAGATATAAAGGTGAAAGGGCAGTTAGAAAAGACAAATTATAATAGTTTAAAGAATAAGAGAAAAGGAAAAGAGGGTAGAAAATGACACCTTGATAAAGAACAATGGAATCTCAAAAGGAAAAATCAAAGTAAGGGAGAGGAAAAAGAAGAGAGGGAAGAAGACAAAAGAAAAGGAAAAGGAAAAGGAAGAAGAAGATGCAAGCCCAATAATTAGACATTTGCAACAGGCCGTAGCCTCCCTCTTTTGAACATCTCGGTTCCGTTTGCCATTTGCTAAACTTTTTAAAAGATACAAAACGTATGGTTATGTTTGGTTTCATGAAACGCATCTGATGTTCTTTAATATTGGAGGCAATTTGGCTCATCATCCTCTCCTGCTTAGTTATTCATCTTATTCTGTAATATTTCAAGAACAAATCTTTATCTGATTCTAGTGCATGATCATGCCTATAAGTTTAACCATTCAAGTGAATAATGCTTTTTCTTGGTCGATCTAATCCCATCTGATCTTCTTGATCGGAAAGAAAAGTGAATAATAATTAGAGATAAGATCAGTTATGATTTTTCTGAAGCAGAAGAATATACAAAAGATGCTGGGAAAAGTGAGGGGCTGGGTGTTTGCTAGGGCATCGGGATCGCAGAGACTGTTTATTAAGCTCATAGCTGATTTTCTGACGAGATCTTGAGAAAAGACTAGTTAAGCCACAGTTCCATACATTTAATCTTGTTTTTCTCTACTATTTTTCGTCACGATTTTCCCTTTTTGTTTTCTGGTTTTGAAAAACAAGAAGATGGGGACCTTACCTGAAGTACTGTAGTTTTTGTTTCTTTTTGCAATAATCCATGATTAATCTTGGGTTTTACGATTCTTTAAAATTCAAGGATCAATCAGCACGTGGTTTCTTTAACTTTATATATTTAAATTTTGTTTTTAATTTTAATTTTTAAATTTTTTTTAATACTTTCAATTGATATTTTTTTATTTGAATTATTTTATTAAATTAATTTTTTTTTTTTTTTATCTTCTTTTAATTTTTTAATTTATCAAATTTGATCCTTATTTTTTTAATTGAGATTTATTTTATTTTGAATCATTTTCTTGATTGATT